>NW_028258406.1:14548611-14851851 GCF_053883595.1 Heterocephalus glaber | reverse complement strand
TACAATGCAAACACTGTCATATTCTTTGCCAACTAATGCTTGTAACTCTGGGTAGAATTTACATTTTGCAAATGAGAAAAACTGGAGCCATAGGAAATTAAGTGCATTGCTCAAGGCTAAGCATAATTTTAACCTAACTGTTTGGATTGCAAATTCAGTGTACTTTTTAGTAACTGGCTACAAGATCAAGGGTAAGATATATATTAACAATTTGGTCCTTTATTCTATGAGTTAATGGTTTACCAAATTATTATCATTACCAGCGATAGTTTTTAAAATACAGGTTTCTGGGCCCTGCCCTCAAAGATTCTGACTCAGTAGCTCTGAGAGGGCAGAGTTGGGTAATGCAAGGAAGGGGACCCATGGACCACATCTTGAAAACCAGTCCTGCTAAGAGGCTTTGCTGGTTTTCCCTATTCCCATGCACAGGTAATTCTGAGCCTCAGGGAACTGTTCTCCAATGTTATCATTATTTTAAAATGAACATAGATTTTTTTTTTTTTTGGTACTAGGGATCGAACTTGGGTCCTTGCGCTTGCGCAGCAGGCAGGGAAACCACTGAGCTAAATCCCTGGCCCTGAACATAGATTTTTAAAAATGTTTATTTGGGCTGCCATCTTCTCTAGTCTGGATAGTGTTAGTGCAGCACATGGAATGATATAACAGGCACACACTCATCATCAACTTATATATCAAAGTCCTAATACTTAGGGTGTTGGTATTAGGAGGTAGAGGCTTTGAGAAGTGGTAGACAGGATCAGTGCTGTTATAAAAGAGACCCCAGAGAGCCAGCTAGTACCTTCTTCCATGTGAAAGCGTAGCTTGAAGGCATCATTTATAAACCAGGACATGGGCCTTCACCAGACACCAAGTCTTCTGATTCTTTGATCTTGGACTTCCCAGCCTGTGGCACTGTGAGGAATAAATTCCTGTTCTGTATAAGCCACCCGGGCTATGATATTTGGCTACAGTGGCACGAATGGACTACGACAATTACCAAAGTTTGCTTTAAAAGTACTTTTGGCATTTAATAGCAACTTTGTTCCTTTTTCTCCTTCCTGATGAATTCCTCTGCTATGATCACTGTCCACATGCCCCAGGCCCCTTTCTCTGAGGCTTCCCAGCAGCAGGCCTCAAAGCTACAGTGCTGGCAGCAGCCTCCAGCCCTCCTGGCCTTTAGCCTAGCAACACCTGCCATGCAGCCACTTCTTCAAACAGAAACTTCAGTGATCCAGAGTCAGTGCTTGCCTGATCTTTTGCAGCTCCAGAGAATAGGTTATTAACAAGAAAGATCCGCTTTGGTATTTTCCCATCTTAAAGCACCTAGACAAACCACAGGTTAGGACTTCAGCAAATTAAGAAAAATAACTCAGTTGTCCACGATTACTCCCTGTCTTATTTGTCCTGAATACTGGATTTTCTTTCTAATTTGTTTAGCTTTCTGGCATAACTAAAATCAGATGTACTTCTTTATGTAACTGCATTTTGTTACTACTCTATTTGAAGGCTATTTGAGCTTACTGTTTATGAGTTTTATCTAATTTTTAATCAGTACATGAAAATAAATACCCTTGCATTTGAAATTAAAGTTACAAAGGAAAAGCCCCAGTTAATGGAGTTTAGGTGCTTTGAAGAATAAAACGGTAGTGACCTGTCAATATTTTATTCTCATTGCTTGGCTCAGCCTCCACTGGTCCAACCTAATATTCTCTGCTCCCCACAGCAACATTTTTCTGGAAGGTAGAGTCAGGCAGAGGAGTAGGGAACCCAAAGAAAACCTTTCCCTGTAAATGGTTATGGTTTCTCAAAGTCCCTCCTAGATGCATTGCCTTAGCAGGAGATATGGTCAAGCATGTTTCTACTTCACCCGAATGAGTCCTGTATTACCCCATGTGTCCCTCTCCATGTCAGCTGCATGGGTCTCCAGGAGGTGGGAGCAGTGAATGTATATTGAGTACTTGCTATGGACCAAGCACTGCAGAATTGCTCCACATACTTTTACTCAGTTACAGATTTCTCTTTCTCTCAAGCAGATAAGGCTACATATTTCAGTCATCAGCTATGGCTGTCTTGGTAGTTGGTACCTTCTGGGACTCCTAAGCCTCAGCGAACACATACCTCACAACCTGGGCATGGTAAAGTTTCCTGACGGCTTCCCAAAGATCACGGTTCCTTCTTGTTGCCTATGATCATTGTCAGGGGCAGCAGGAAATTTGGCTTCCACAGGACACAACTGGCAGATACAACCTCACTTTTTCACCTGCCCCTGAACTTGGATTTATCTAAGAGATGATCCCAAAGTGTTCTCTTCTTAAAAAAAACCCTGAGGGTCAGGAAATATTTCAGATCTTTTTCAGACATTCCCAACCTTAAAGCATGGGACTGAAGGGGACATTTTCTTCAAAGGCACTAGCTACAGTATAAAAATTTTGCTTCTCTAAAAAAGAAAGGCATGCTGAGTATCTTCCCAAAAGAATTAAAAGAATCATACCACAGTGGTATATGTGCACCCATGTTTACAGCGGCACAGTTTGTAATAGCTAAAGCTTGGAAACAGCACAAGTGCCCATCAACTGGAAACTGGATAAAGAAGATGTGGTTCTTTTATAAAATGGAGCACTACTCAGCCATAAAGAATGACAAACTAGAGACATTTATTGCTAAATGGATGCATATGGAGGCCATACTCTTAAGTGAAATAGATAGGACACACATGTGTAAATACTGAATAGTTTCTCTAGCATAAGGATTAAAATGATTAAAATGAATAATTGATAATTTGAAATAGGAAAAAAAGGTCCAAATGTGTAGGGATGGTGGGAGGGGAAGGGGAAAGGAAAGAAGGGGAAGGAAAAATTATGAGAAAAAGAAAAAGATGGAAACAAAGTCTATGTAAATAGGGAAGGGTGGAGGGGGTAAAGGGCGTACAGGTAATGGGGAAAAAATTAGAGCCAAGATATATCATGTTCAGGTACAAACACCCAATGATAACTGTAAATGTATTGTATACTGAAATGCACCAATAAAGAATTTAAGCAAGAAAAGAAAAAAAGAAAGCAACGTTGCAAACTCTATTCATTTCAAGACAGTATGGTAGCTTTTGACCTTTTGAATCCCTCCTGATATGGCTGTGGTATAGAGTAGTTTCCCTCCATAGTCACTGTTGTACATGCTCCACCCCCAGATATTAGTGGGCCTGGAGGCACCTTCCACATGGACCACCTTCCAAATGATGAGACCTATATCTACTTTTATAACTTTTAAGACAGTGGGTTAGTGGAGATCAGGTGGCCTCTGGGATTGGCCTGAGCTAGCTTCTAAGAAGGATACTTTGGAATTTACATCATGACCACTCAAGGGTTTAGTGAATTGGGGCCTAAATTTTCAGGGGGTTTAAGCAGAAAGGAAGAGGCATAGGATAGCTAAGTTTCTGGATAGAGAGACATTCACAACAGGCAGGTGGCTGTATAGAGGCGGGGTCTGTCTAGGCTACCAGAGGAGAAGCAAGATTCCTCACAGAGCCTGAGGGAAGGGTACAATGACAAGTTCCAGCCCTCTTGAGGAAAGAGCATATTCTGGCAAGGAGGAGGCAGATAATTAGGCCCAAAGCCAAGCAGCTGTGGTTTGGGACAGGGTTCCAGGGCCAGCAGGGACTGTTGTCCAAATGAGAGCTGAGCAGGCCCCCAATCATATGCCAGGGTTGGCCCACAGGGTTGGTTGAAACAGAACTGTTCTGGGAGGGACATCTAAGTCCCAAAGAACTTCCCTCAGGCAGCTGGATCCTGGCCTTAGGGAGCAAATCTGACTGACTTCCTCTCCCACCACTAGAGGCAAGGGTTCCACATTATGAAACAACCAGGTTCATGTAGGACCAGTACAGCTATTCAGCAGGACAGAGCAAGTATTCAGAAGTTGTGGGTTACCTTTTCTCTATCCTCCCTTCCAGATCCTGATTTTTTCCTATGACAGGCAGCCATTCCTACAAACTGAACCAGATGAGGTTTCACAAAGGCTCTGGCAGTTTTGTTTTAAGTCTCTGAAATACAGATCTAAACATAAGAGATTATAAATGACAAACAGATATGTGTCCCCATGCATATATACACAGAGACATGCACATTCAGGTAGATCTGATATATAGTAGGTGCATTTCTAAGAAGTTTTATTCAAATTCTATTTTCATAAATAATCTCTATTTGAAATTTGTCAAGGTAACATCTGATGGGGATTTGCACGGTCTCTTTAATAGGCTATAAGCTGGTCAACATTTTTCTTTTCTCATTTTATTGTAGAAATTCAGAGCTAAACTTCCTTAATTTATTTTCTAACATGTTTATTTTCACCTTTTAACCCATTTTGTTACTTATCTTTTGGTTATTAGTCTTTTTTTCCCCCATTAACTTTATTGGTACATTTTAGGTATGCAATACAGTTACATTCATCATTGGGATCTTGTACCATTACATGAGTCTCTTGGTTCTTATTTATTTTCCTCTTCCCTTGCCTTCCCTTCACCCCCTCCACCCTTCCCTATTTGCAAAGACCTTGTTTCCATTTTTTTCCTCTTCTCATATTTTTTCCTTTCCCTTTTTTCCCTTCCCCTACCCCTCCCAATTCCCCTGCTTTTTTAGACCTTTTCTTCCTGTTGCACAATATCAGTTATACATTTTTTAAATTACAATATTAAGATCTAGGAGACATTATCACAGATTTTACAGAATTTAAAAGGATATAGAAAGCATATTACAAAAATCTTTTTTGAAATAAATTTGACAACTTCTAAGAAGTACCTTGGAAGACAAATTAATGAAACTGACTCTGGAGGAAATATAAAATTTGAATAGCACCTATTAAAGAAAGTATATTCCTAGCTTGAAAACCTACCTATATGACAACAGCAGGCTCATAAACATTTTAACTGATAAATTATATCAAACAATTAAAGCAGAAAAAAGAAGGAACACTTCTCCCCTCATTTTAGGAAATCAACATTGTGCTAATCCTAAAACTGGATAAAGATAATAGAAGAAAAAGTATGAACATAGATAGAAATTTGTTTAACAAAACAAACTCTTAGAAGTCAGATCTGGCAGGATGTAGAAAGTGGTTTTGTTATAGGAATGGCAGTGTTGGTTCAGCATTGGAAGATCCACCCCCAAAAGTCATCATTTTGACAGAGGAAAGGAAAAAGCCATATGATCCTGTCACTAGTTGGAGAAAGAGTATTGGACTAAATTCTACAGCTGTTCATGGTAAAAGCTATCAGGAGACTAGAAGTAGAACAGAACCTTCTCAACAGATCAAAGCCATGTACTCCATACTTCCAACAAAAACTCCTTCTATGAATGGAGATGATACAATGCTTCCTCCCTAAAGTGGGGAACAAGGGCATATATGCCTACTCTTCATCTGTCCATTAGACTTTGAAACATAGGTCTAAACCAAAATAGTCTGGCAATAAAATGACACAACTAGGATAGGATTGGCATGGCAGAAGCAAAATCTTTATATGTAGATGAAATGATCATCTAGAGAGAAAATACTAAGAAATCTCTAGGAGCCCCTAGAACTTGTACTTGAATTTAGCAGGATTAGAAAACACAAAGTATATATAAAAATTCAAGTCTGTGTATACTTGCTATAAATGAAGAACTGGATATTGAAATTTAAAAGTTATGTAGGAGTACAAAGGACACAGAAAAGCCAAAAACAAAAACAAAAACAGTGTTGGAAGACATTTAGCACCCAATTTTAAGACTTCTAAAGCTACAGTAATCAAGGCAGTGTTGGTGTAAGGAAAGACATAGGTCATTTGAATAAAGCAGAGAATCTAGAAATAGAACCACACATATGTGGTCCACTGAGTTTTGAAAGATTATTTAACATTAGCAATTTATAGAATATAAACTCGATTCAATAGCCGAGGAAGAAATAGTGTCTTCAGCAAACAGCACTAGAACACCTGGTATCCATATATAAAAAATTAACCTCAACCCTTTTTTTTCCATACATGAAAATAACATGAAGGGATCTATGAACCTAAATAAGAAAGCCTAAATGTATAAAACTTTAAGAAGAAATTATAAGGGAAAATATTTATGAATTCAGGGTAGGCAAGAACTACCTAGGATACAAAAACCACAATGTATAAAAGGAAAAAATTGATGAGATTCCATCAAAATTTAGAACTTTAAATGACATCATTAAAATGAAAAGTAGTCCTTAAACAGACCATATTTACAATACATATAAGCTATGAGCAGACTATATAAAGAATTCTTAGAGCTCATTAATAGACAACCCAATTAAAATGTAGACATAAGAAGATGATAAATAGCCAGTATAGCACAAGGAATGGGTGCAATTCTAGAATCAGAAAAATACTAATCAGCACAATAATAAGATTGAATTATACACTCATTAGGGAGATGAAATCAAAAGTTTTCAAAGTCTTGTCATGACTTTTTCTTTTTGTTGGATTCTCCCCCTTTGTGTTTAATTTGTCACACCCAATGGATTCATTCTGCTGGGTTTCCTGGGGTTGTGATCCTCATTGTCTTTTCCTAGGGAATTGTCTAAAATTTTTTGGAGTGCCGGTTTGGTATTCATGGAGCTCCTGAGGTGCTCTTTATCATGAAATCATCTTATTTCTCTATCAATTTTGAAAGATAGTTTTGCAGGGTACATCAATCTGGGTTAGAGGCTGTTTTCCTTTAGGGCTTGAAATACATCACTCCAAGCTCTTCTTGACTTGAGGGTTTGCATTGAGAAGTCTTCTGTGATTCTGATGGGCTTTCCTTTGTATGTGATTTGTTTCTTTTCTCTCACTGCTTGTAGAATTTTATTCTTCTGTTGGATTTCTGGAATCCTAACTATTATATGCCTATGTGTAGATTTTTTGATTAAGGTTTGCTAGAGTCCTATATGCCTCACTTATCTGTATGTCAAGTTCTTTTCCCCTCCTTGGGAAGTTTTCTGCCATCACTTCTGTGAAGAGTTTTTTTATGTCATCTGCACTCTCTCCTCTTTCTTCATTGACTCCAGTCAGTCTTATGTTATTCTTCTTTGCATCGTCTAGCAGCTGCTGGATTGATTTCTCATGTTCCCTTACAATTTTAAAGCAATTTTTCTTTTCCTCCTCACTAATTGCAATCTTATCTTCTATATGTGAAATTCTATCCTCACATTGGTTCATTCTGCTGCACAGACTTTCGATGGAGTTTTTAATTTCTTGGAAATCTGTTTGTATCTGTTTTATGGATTCCATTTGTTTCCTATGTTGGGATTCCAGTATGTTCCTCAGATCCTCTATTTTTTTATCTGTGTCCTCTCTAGATTTATTAATCATGTCTTGCACCATGAGCAAAATCTTTGCTGTTATCTGAGTAATTATTTCTGATTTCATTTTTGCCAGATCCTCTTTTGTTGCCAGTTCAGAGAGTCCAGGTGGTTGAGTATCAGAGTGTTCCATCTCGTTTCCCTTTGAGGTTGCTGGAGGTGATCTGGAAGTCTGTTTTTGAGGCTTGTTTATGTGTCTTCTCATTTCCATGGGGGGTGGTGCTTGTGGCGCCCATGCGGCTCACCTTCTGTGCCCTAGGAGCTTGGGATGGCAGCAGGGGAGCTTCCTTCAGGGTGCTGGGACCAGCTGAGCTTCACTGCCCTAGGAGCCTGGGATGGAGGAGGGGAGCTTCCTTCTGGGTGCTGGGATCGGCTGAGCTTCACTGCCCTAGGAGCCTGGGATGGAGGCGGGGGAGCTTCCTCTATTAGTCTTTGATGTAATAATTTAGTGGATATTTATCACTCACAATGATTTTGGAGATACAATGTTTAATTTAGAAGAATCATGTACACATAATAAAGGAGTAGTTGGAGTTTTTAGAATCTTTTAAAGTATTATCAGGAAATTTTGTCAATGGATGGATTACTAAGTTTTGGAAAAGCAGAATTCTGTTGAAGAATTCTCTTATAAAAGCCACCTAGAGAGTTTTGAGTGCAGGGCTTGCACTCCGTGGTTGTGTGCAATAGTGTGTGCACTGCAGGGTAGGAGGAGATTTCATCTGAAGGGCTTTATGGTTGGAGGAAACTTCTGGTTTCCAAATGCAGGCTCACTGTTCCAGTCTCTCTCTGTCTCTGTCTCTCTCTCTCTCTCTCTCCACCTATTCTCTGAACCACACTTGCAAACACACCTAGGAATGTTGGCCACATCCTCTCTGGGCAATTGGGACAATGGCTTTGCAGTTCTTTATCTGACCCACTTGGTCAACTCGGCGCCTTGACTCAAAGATATCAGGGGAGAGAAAGGCTTCAGTGTCACTCTGCCCATTCCTCAGGGTGGGGCAGGAGTGAGAAGCAACTCAACCTGCCCCTTCCACCTCTGGGGAGGAGCAGCCAGTGAAATCTCCCCTTTCTACCCAGAGCAAGCCAGTGGCACTGGCTGTCATAGTGGGACTCTAATTTAATTTTTTATTCTGGCATCTCCCTTGTACCTATCTTCACTTCACTCTGTTCTTGGAGATCATTTGCAAAGGCAGGAATGTGTGCTTGGGAAATCAACCCCAAACATTCCACATGACCAGGGATGGTGTGTGACCCAGCTTTGTTAGTGCTGGCTGGAGGCTGGCATCCAGAAGCTCTATAGATCCTCTGAGTGACAGCGTGAGTGTGGCAGACAGTACTGTCCCCCAGGAGATGCAAAGATGAGCAACTTGCTCAGTGTTCCACTGGGGCCACTGGTGTGGAGTGAATGTCATTTACAGCCTCAGTCAACTGGAGACAAAGCAGTCCCCCAGGCCTCACTTTATAGACCAGAAATGGGAAGTGCTAGGGATGATCTGGAAGTGGCCTTGAAATAAATGGAGGATTAACATGGGAAAGAGAGATTTAACTTATTTTGTATACTTTTGGAGATGCAGAACAGGGCCTGCAAACATGTCTCAGAAGGAATCAGAATTGGGCTCAAGATGAGGAAGGCTTTTCTATTCCATAGCATAGTTCAAAAGTGGCTTGGGGCCAAGGGTAAATGAATAGATTTAAAAAGTGATGTATAGACATATAGTGGAATATTATGTAGCTCAGAAAAGAAAGAAAATTTTAATACTTGCTGTGACATGGATGAACATCAAGTACAGGATGCTAAGAAAAATAAACCCATCACAAATGAGAAATATTGTGTGTATATACAGATAATATGAGGTAACGGGAATAGTGAAATTCAGAGCCAGAAAGTTGAATGATGTTTGACAGAGGCTGACATCAGTTAGGGAGAAGCAAAATAGGAGTGTTTAATTGGTAGAGAGTTTCTCTTTGGGATAGTGAAAAAATTCTAGAGATGAATGATGGTGATGGTTGTACAAGGATGTGAATATACTTCATGCCACTGAACTTAAATTGGTGAAGAGAATAAACTTTACAATAAGTATATTTTGACACAATTTAAAAAAAATAAACATAGCATTGAAGGTTAAAGGATCCTGTGATAGTGACAGGAAAATGACAATTAGTATATCACATGAGCATAAGTGTGCCTCTTTGGTAGTTGCTGCAAGTCTTATTTTGTGAAACAATTCCACTGTGACCATTTAGTGTGGGGAAGAAGAGACTCATTATTCAGAGCTTTAAAGAGAGTTAGGAAATAGAGGCAGAAGGGCCATCTCCCACAGGAAAGAAGAGCCTACTTGAGAGGAGATGCAGCTGTGGCTTTCCTTCATAGCATGTGGGTATAAAAGGCAAGGGTGGTGGGGAATCATTAGCCTGAGAGCTCTCAGGGTATAGTGAAAGGCTCTGTAATGTTGAAGAGAGTCTTCCTGGACATTTCATGGCTCTAGTTTTATATTAAACTTCTTAGAGCTTCACTTTCCATGTCAGTAAAGTAGGAATCATATCTACTTTTCGGGAAGAAAGTTGTGTTTGAAAGGACCTATCCCATAATGGTCACCCTTAGGTAAGATCATTATTGGTATTGTCTCTGTACTATTGTTTTTAAATTTTACTTTTTGCATAAATTCTTTTATTGGCACATTTTAGGTATACAATACTTTACATTTATCATTGGGTGTTTGTACCTGTACATGATGTATCTTGGTTCTTATTTTTTCCCATTACCTATGCACCCTTCACCCCCTCCACCCTTCCCTATTTGCATAGACTTTGCTTCCACTTTTTTTCTCATAATTTTTCCTTTCCCTTCTTTCCTTTCCCCTTCCCCTCCCACCACCCCTACACCTTTGGACCTTTTCTTCCTATTTCAAATTATCAATTATTCATTTTAATCCTTATTTACACTTTCAGTTTCTCACATTAGAGAAACTATTCAGTATTTACACGTGTGTCCTATTTATTTCACTTAAGAGTATGGCCTCGATGTGCATCCATTTAGCAATAAATGTCTCTAGTTTGTCGTTCTTTATGGCTGAGTTGTACTCCATTTTATAAAAGAACCACATCTTCTTTACCCAGTTTCCAGTTGATGAGCACTTGGGCTGTTTCCAAGCTTTAGCCATTACAAACTGTGCTGCTGTAAACACGGGTACACATATATCGTTGTGGTATGATACTTTTAATTCTTTGGGGAAGATACCCAGCAGGGGAATAGCTCAGTCAAATGGGACCTCTAACCCTAGTTCTTTGAGGTATCTCCATACTGATTTCCACAGTGGTTGCACCAGTCTGCACTCCCACTAACAATGGAGAAAGGTTCCTTTCTCCCCACACCCCCACCAGCATTTGTTGTTGGTTGATTTCTTGATAGCATCCATTCTTTCTGGGGTGAGGTGGAATCTCAGGCTTGTTTTCATCTGCATCTCTCCAATGACCAGTGACGTTAAACATTTTTTCATATATTTATTTGCTACTTTTACTTCTTTGTCTGAGAAATGTCTGTTCACTTTTGATACCCATTTTTGAATTGGCTCTTTGAATTTGGGAGGTCTGATTTTTTTCAATTCTTTATATATTCCAGATAGTAGTCCTTTGTCTGAGGTACAGCTGCTTAAAATTTTTTCCCACATTGTAGGTTGTCTCTTAGCTCTGTTGGTGGTTTCTCTTGCAGTGTAGAAGCTTTTTAATAAGATGAGATCCCAGTTGTTGATTCTTTGTGCTAGTCCCCGTGCTACTGAGGTTTGTTCATAAAGTCTTTTCTTATGCCAATGTCTTCAAGAGTTCTACCCAACTTATCTTCCAGCAAGTTTAGTGCTTCTGTCTTAATATTTAGATCTTTAATCCACTTTCATCTTATTTTAGTGCATGGTGATAGGTATGGGTCTAGTTTTAATCTTTGGCAGGTTGAAATCCAGTTTTTCCAATGCTATTTATTAAATAGGCTATCTTTCCTCCAATGAGAGTGGTGGACTCCTTTGTAAAAGATGTGGTATGAGTATGTCTGGAGTTGTTTCTGCATCTTCTAATCTTTTCCACTAATCCTCAGGTCTGTGTCTTTGCCAGTACCATGCTGTTTTTATGACAGTAGCTTTGTAGTATAGTTTCAAGTTGGGGATTGTGATACCCCCAGCCACGTCTCTGTTGCCTAGCATTGCTTTTGCTATTCTAGGTCTCTACTGGTCTCAAATGAATTTTTGGATTGTTTTCTCTAGTTCTGTGAAATATATTGTTGGAATTTCAATCAGCATTGCATTAAATCTGTATAGTAGTTTTGGAAGTATGGCCATTTTCACTATATTGGTTCTTCCTACCCAGGAACAAGGGATGTCTTTCTATTTTTCTTATATCATCTTTGATCACCTTTTTCAGAGTGCTGTAGTTTTCAGTGCAGAGGTCCTTTGCTTCCTTTGTGAGGTTGATTACTAGATATTTCATTTTTTTGGATGCTATTGTAAAAGGAATTGTTTCTCGAATGTCTCTCTCAGTGAGTCTGCTATTTTTGTATAAGAAGGCTATTGTTTTTTGAGTGTTGACCTTGTATCCAGCTACTCTACTGAATCTGTCAATTAAGTCTAGAAGTCTTTTGGCCCAGTTTTTGAGGTCTTCAATGTAAAGTATCATATCATCAGCAAATAATGACAGTTTCATTTCTTCCTTTCTTATCTTTATTCCTTTTATTTCTTTCTCTTTTCTAATTGCTGTGGCCAATGTTTCCAGAACTATATTGAACAGGAGTGGTGATAGTGGGCATCCTTGTCTTATTCTTGATTTTAGGGTGAAAGTTTTCAGTTTTTGACCATTTAGTATGATGTTGGCTGTTGGTTTTTCATAGATAGCCTTAATCAGGTTGAGATAAAGACCTTCTATTCCAATTTTCTGTAGGGTTTTTTTTTTTATCATGAATGGGTGTTGGATTTTGTCAAATGCCTTTTCTGCATCTATTGAGATGACCATATGGTATTTGTCCTTGGCTCTGTTTATATAGTGTATTACATCTATTGATTTATGAATGTTGAACCATCCTTGAATACCTGGGATAAATCTGACTTAGTCAGGGTGCATGATCTTCTTGATGACCCTCTGTATTCTGTTTGTCAGTATCTTGTTGAGGATTTTTGCATCTATGTTCATTAGGGAGATTGGCCTGTAGTTCTCTTTTTGGGTGGGGTCTTTCCCTGGTTTTGGAATCAAAGTAACACTTGCTTCCAGGAATGAATTAGGAAGCATTGCTTCCCTTTCAATTTCCTTGATGAGTTTACAGGGTAATGGCAATAGTTCTTCTTTAAATGTCTTGTAGCATTCAGCAGTGAAGCCATCAGGACCTGGTCTTTTCTTTGTTGGTAAATTTTTCATTACATTTTCAATTTCACTCATTGTAATTGGGGTGTTTAGAATTTCTATATCTTCTTCATGTAACTTTGGCAATTCATATGTATCTAGGAACTGTCCATTTCTTCTGTGTTTTCCATTTTATTAGAGTACAGGCTGTCAAAGTAGGTATTGATGATCCTCTGGATTTCTGCCGAGTCTGTTGTGAATTCACCTTTTTCATTCTTAATGCATGGATTTGAGCCTTTTCTTCCCTTTTTTGCATAAGTTTGGCTAACAATTTATGGATTTTATTTATTCTTTCAAAAAACCAACTCTTTGATTCATTAATTTTTTGTATTGTTCTCTTAGTCTTCATTGCATTGATTTCTGCTCTGATCTTTATAACTTCCTCTCTTGTACGAGCCTTGAGTTTGTTATGTTCTTTTTTTTCTAGGAGCTTGAGGTTCTGCATTAGGTTATTTATCTGAGTTCTCTCTGTTGTCCTAATATGGGCATTCACTGCTATGAATTTCCCATGTAGAACTGCTTTCATTGTGTCCCATAGATTTCTGTATGTTGTACTGGGATTATCATTTACTTGTGAAAACTGTCCAATTTCTTCTTTAATTTCCTCTGTGACCCATTGGTTGTTCAGGAGGCTGTTATTCAATTTCCATCTGTTTGTTGGAGTTTTGCGGTTTCTTATGTTACTGACCTCCAATTTTATTGCACTCTGGTCCGATAATATACAGAAGGTAACTTCAATTATTTTACATTGACTTAGACGTGTCCTATGAGCTAGCATGTGGTCTATTTTGGAAAATGACCTGTGTGCAGCCGAAAAGAATGTGTATTCTGATTTTGTGGGGTGAAACATTCTGTAAACATCTATTAAGTCCATTTGCTCAATAGCTTGTTTCAGTTCCAGAATTTCATTGTTAATTTTTTGTCTAGATGATCTGTCTATTTGTGACAGTGGGGTATTGAAGTCCCCCATTACAATTGTATTAGTGCTTATTTGATTTTTCATGTCCATTAATATTTGTTTTGTATAGTTGAGGGCATTCATATTTGATGCATATATAGTTAGGATGGTCATCTCTTCCTCTTGGATTGTTCCCTTCACAAGGATGTAGTGATCATCTTTGTCTCTTAATTAGTTTTGGTTTGAAATCTACTTTGTTGGCAAATAAGATTGCTACCCCTGCTTTTTTCTGGGTTCCTGTTGCATGGAGAACTGTTTTCCATCCTTTTACTTTCAGTCTATGAATTTCTTTTTGAGTTAGGTATGTTTCTTGTATACAGCATATTGTTGGGTTTTGCTTCTTAATCCATTCTGTCAGTCTATTTCTTTTGAATGATGAATTGAGGCCATTAACATTGAGAGTTATAAATGATAGGTATTGACTCATCCTTGTCATGATGTTTTGCTGTTGTTGACTCTTTTATTTCTTATTTTTTCCCCCTTTCCCTTTAGTTTCTTACCTTGCCTGGTGGCTTCCCTCTGTTGGGCCTCATGGAGTTGTGATCGTCATTGTCTTTTTCTTGGTTATTGTTTAGAATTGTTTGGAGTGCTGATTTTGTGTTCATGAAATTTCTCAGGTGATCTTTGTCATGGAAGTATCTAATTTCCCCATTGATTTTGAAAGATAAGTTTGCAAGATACAACAGTCTAAGTTGGAAGTTCTTTTCTTTTAGGGCTTGAAATACTTCACTCCAGGCTCTCCTTGATTTGAAGGTTTGTGTTGAGAAGTCTGCTGTGATTCTGATGGGCTTTTTTTGTAGGTGATTTGTTTCTTTTCTCTAACTGCCTGTAGGATTTTGTTCTTCTATTGGTTTTCTGGGATCTTGACTATTATATGTCTATGTGTAGATTTTTCTTGATCATGGCTATTTGAAGTTCTATATGCCTCACTTATCTCTATGTTCAATTCTCCACCTCTGTCTGGGAAGTTTTCTACTATTACTTCTGTGAACAGTTTTTTTTTTTTATGTCAATTGTACTTTCTCCTGTTTTTTTGTGGACTCCTATCAGTCTTATGTTATTCTTTATTGCATCATCTAGCAGCTGCCAGATTGATTTCTCGTGGTACCTTAAAATTTTGAAGAGATCTCTGTTTTCATGGTCCTTAACTGAAATCCTGTCTTCTATGTCTGATATTCTATCTTCAGATTCCCTTAATCTGCTTATGCTGTCAATGGAGTTTTTAGTCTCCTAAATTTTACTTTTAAAACATCTTTGACTATGATTTGTCAGTGATGTGGTTCACAACCTGGAAATGTAGTTGATATAACAAAATACATCATCCTTGTTTTACACTGACTCATCAGGGTAACCTTGTACTTTTTTAAACTTAAAAAAAAATTCAGTAGTATACATTGCTATACATAATGATCATGTTCATCATGGAGAGTTGGTACATGTACATAACACATCTTAATTCTTTTTATTCCTCCTTCCCTTCCCCTGTCTTACAAATGAAACAAGGACTTCTTATCTCATTATTGAGATCATCTCTGGGTACTTCAGTAACAGAGCTGAGACTCTGGACTAAGGAGACCCCAGGCACTGTTGCCTTAAGTAGAGAATTTTCTGGGAAAGGCCCAGAGATATCAGCCTGCTGCACCTCTGCCAAAGGACATCTGGGAGCAGGAGGCCCAACTCAAGGGGAAGGGTGAAGGCAGGAGGGCTTTTCCCCAACAGATGCACTAGCACTTAGAATCTACTAGTGTTTCCCTCCCCTAGAAGCCCCTATAGACACCTGCTTGTCGTTGTTCAAGGTATAATCAATGAGCTGGAAGAACATAGTGAAACCTCCATGAAGGCAGGAGAAACAGGAACACTGTGAAATGTGTAATGGCCACCCTTTCTCATCCACAGCAGTTTCAGATCCAGAAGGTGGTGCATTGACAAGGGAGATTTTGAAGTGCTCTGTCACTTTCCCATTCCCACTGCAGTACATGTGGCAGCACTTGGAAGCAAAAGGAGCCCACAGGTTAGGGCTGTCCAGCCTGAGCATCCAGGGTTCCAGGCTTGGATTCTGCCTGGTGCTCACCCAATGAGGCTCAGCCTAGCTTGTCTCCTTTGGTGCCTTGTCTCAGAGGGGAATGGCTACAGGTTCTGGAGAAAAGGGACTGAACTTACTCTCCAGTTGTCCTGCTATGTGCTTTACCATTTTCCCTATTTTTCACCTGTATCTTGGTGTTCAATGTCAAAAGGTTGCCTAAATCCATTGGTGAAAGAAACCTAATTCAAACTAATTTAAGCAAAAATGGGAAATGATAGGCTCTTGGGAGATCCAAGAGTAAATCTAGATAGCTGAATCTAGAAGACTAAAGCACTCTCTTTTGCCTCCATCTCTAAGGTTGCCTTCACTCTTCCTCTCTGCAGGGAGTAGCAATGATGTCAATCAAGGTCTCCAGCTTTATATATCATTTGACAAGCAGAGAGGAGAGAGCCTCTTTTTGAATTATTCCAGGAAGATCCTTGAGTCAACTACTCTGATTGCCTGATTTAAATCATGTGCCCAATTTTGGAGTCAAAGCATGTGGCAACCACTCCAAAGTGCAGGAACAGGGCAAAGAAAGTCCTAAGCAGACAAAAACTATCTTTTGACAGCCTGGTATGTATATCCATGTTTATTCTTACCATACTTATGCTGTATAGAAATTTAACTTGTATATAATAGCACATACTTCTTGTGGCCTCTTCATGGATTTCTTTGAGAGAGGGAAATATACCATGCTTCTGGTTTTAGAAAGAGATATAAAAGGAAGGAAAATAAATTAAGCATCAGCTTTAAAGTATACAGAGATGGATGAAATGGCTACATTTCATTGGTGGTTTTAAAAAGCAACATGGTGAAAATGGTTTGGAAGGTACTGAATTTCTTTCAAATTGTTTTTTCTAACCACAAACATTCACTGTAGAGAATTGAAAGACTTCTACTTCTAGCCATGATGGAATAGAAGGGAATGGATTTATCCCTTTCCCTTAAACAACTAGAAAACTGAAGAAAATATGTGAAAAATTATTTTCAAATATTAGGGCACAGGCAGAACTATGATCTGATGGGGCTAGGGGAGCCCTGCAATTGCTCTGGGTTGCCACCTGAAGGCCTTTTCCACACTGCAGTGCAGGAGATATAAACAGGGCTTGGCAGTCTCACTGAGAAGCTAGAGATGCAGCAAAGGAAGATAAAGGCCCTAGAACTTAAGAATCTTCGGCTGAATAGTGATCTATGTACACACTAGAAGAAACTATCTGAGAGAGAATCACCCAAAAGCAGAAGGGTGAACAATTCCTGAGACTCATACAGGACTAGGAATAGTTTGTATTCCCACCAGCCAGAATAGAAAGTTCTTCCAGAGTCCTCAGAAGGGGAACTCTTCTCATTTAGTTCCATTTTAGTAAGTCGTGGATGAAAAGCTCCTCTGGAGTCACCATAACAAAGCTTAAAATCAAGCCTTGAAAGAATCCAGCTGACCCCAAGTTATTTAATTCTGTGCTGGAATAAAGCTCAACATTATTTAAAAGAACGCAACAAAATCCAGCAACCAGTAATGTAGAATCACAATGTCAGGTATTTAGTGAAAAATTACCAGGCATATAAAGAAAAACACTGAAAAACTGATCAATAAAAACATCACCAAAAAGTATAGAAATGATGAATTGGCAGGCAAAGGCATTAAAACATCTGTTAAATATGCTCCTCATCACCAAGAAAGTACAGAAAAAGACGAAAACAAGAACATAAATTGATATTTTTAAAAGTCTCAGATAAATCATGAAGATGAAAAATACAGTATCTGAAATGAAAGATACTGAAGTAATAGCTAATCAAATACCATAGAATAAAAAATTAGTGACATAAAAGACAAAGCATCTATCCAAAATGAAACAGTTCTTCATTATGATCGTCATCTCTTTTGTTAGCCTGAGAGATTATTTCTGATCTGATTTTTCTCTATAGCCTCATTCATCTTTTTTTATTTTTTTTAACTTCTGCTGCTACCATTTCAGAAAATTCAGGTGGTGGCTTCTGATCTCCTCTATCTGTTGTTCCCCTGGACTTGTCCTGGGTGGGCAGGAGGTCTGGGATTGTATTTTGCTTCTGCCTCTTGTCATTTTCTATATTTTTAGATTTTAATTTGTTTTCTGTGTTGATGCTTATAAATTGCTTATAGTAGGTACCTTATCACCAAAATGAAACAGGAAAAAAAAATTAGAAAATTAACAGGGCACCAGTAACTTGTGAACTTCATATATATAATCTAAATGAATTACACATGTGTAATTAAAGTACCAAGAGGCGCAGGGCAGCCTGGGCATCAGAAGCACACAGCAGAGCCACGCTGGACGCAGGGAACATGGCCTAGCAGGCACAGCCCACCATCCTCCAAGCTGCCCCAGCAGGACGGGCCGGCTGGGCCCAGGACTGAGCCAGGACAAGATGCAGAGAGACAGAGGAGGAGGCAAGAGCCAGCCAGGGTGAGCCCCAGGGGAGCAGGACCTCCAGCAGTGCGCCCGAGGCAGGGCGGCCGAGAGGGGAGTGGCTCTCCTGCTCTCCTTCAGCAACCCCGACACGGAAAGATCGGCCTCAGGAAGCAGATGGAATCGACTGGGTGACTGTAGAGCGTTCCTCTGGTGGGACCTGACGGACTTGGGAAACTGAAAAATGTCATCCCCAAGATCTCTTCCAAGTTTGGGAGAATCACAAATGATTATTATCCTGAAGAGGATGGAAAGACAAAAGGGAGCACAGTGAGGAGGAGCTGGACCCTGGGTCAGCTCCCAGGAAGGACAAGCAGGCAGGCACCCTCCAGCTCAGGGTGCCATCAGCCTGGCCCTGCCCTCCCAAGGACCAGGCCTTCTAGGAGAGGCCAGGGCTACACAGAACCCTTGTGAAAGCACCTTCCATCCTGAGGATGAAGACAGGACCCCTGTGCAGAACCTGAGGGTGACTCCTGCCACTGTCACAGGGTGCAGAGTGAAGAGGTTAGGTCAAATAACCACACCCCCTTGCAAAAAGAAATACTGATTGGCAGCAAGCAAGCAATTCAGACTGACAATGAGCAAAATCAGACTTCTAACTTCTACCTCAGGGGAGATTTGAATGAGGAGTGTAAAAAATCAGGTGACCCCAAAATTCTGATTTCTCATTGTTCCCTTCATTGATTCCTCACTTCTGGGAAGTGTGGTGTGGTGATTATCTTTGGCTGGTTCTCCAAAAGTCTGGATTCTTGTAGATGGTCTCATGGCTCCTCTCTTCATTGGCTGTCAGTGTCAGCATGGTCTTCCTGCTGAAAATGCTTATCTGCTCTGGGCTCAGAAATCAGGAAGGAAAGGAGGAACCAAATAAGTCTTCAAGGGAGAAGTCACTCCCAACTACAGTTTCAACCAACTTACAAATCCAACTGACAACTTACAAATTTCTCACTGACCCTTCATTCTTAACCCTGATCCTGAGCCATCATTTCTAGCTGTGGTTTTCTGACCTGGTGAAACCTGTTCCAAGCATCACCTCAGACACTTCCAGTTAGGCCTGGCCTCCTGCTTTATAGCAAGGACTGGAAGTGACTCCGCTCAGGAATGAGAGTGCCCTTGGAGAAGGTGGTGCGTATCCTCCACACTCCCATCTTTGTTTTTTCTCTTACTTCATATCCATACTTCTCACCATGCTACAAACATAACTGATAAATATGTTGGCATCATGGCCACAACACCACATACTTAATCCTAATCCCATTCCCTTATGTCTCACCAACATGCTTATTCCTAAATTTGGCTAATTGCATACAATTTAACCTTTGCCTACTTTGCCCAAACCCACACTGCAATGTGTTGATGGCAAGATGCCACCCTGGATCTCATATATGTTAATCTACCTTCATTCTAACAAATATCCATGACCCTATACTTGAGAGGAAGATGTGTAATTATTCAAGAGGAGAAATTCCACAGGGGACAGGAACATCTTCTAGGTGCGCTCAGGCCATAAGCACTGGGTCTGCAAGCTAACTGGGTGAGCATGCAGTCAGGGATAATTCTCTTCCATTTCTGAATACAAAACTTGTTCCATCTGATAGCTCCTTGTTCCACATTCACTTTATTGTAACTGAATCCCAAATGATAGATATCCGTAAGGGCTGATAGGCCCTCAATAAACGACAAACAGTAAAAACACAACTACTAGGAGGATATGGAAATTTATGACTAATAGATATTCACTGAGGACAAAAATCAACATTTCATCCACAGTATCATGTGGACCCAATTGCTCTGCATGAAATAATTTCTACCCCCCCCCCAAAGTGCCAAGAAAATTGCATGGGAGAGGAGAGAAAATACATTCAAAGAAACAATAAATAAAAATGTCCCAACTTTGATGAAAACTATGAACTGATCAATTCAAGTAGCCCAACAAACACCAAGCAGAACAAACATTGAGAAAACCATACCAAGGCACACTATGATCAAATTGCTGAAAACCAATAGTAAAACCAAAACTGCAAATGCAGCCAGAGGAAAAGAGACACATACATACATAAGAGAAATAACAACAAAATGAGAGCAGATTTCTTGTCAGAAACTACATAATCTGGAAAACAATAGAGCAACAGCTTTAAAGTAATGAGTGAAAAACTGTTGCTCTAGAATTCTATATCCAGTCAAAATGTTTCAAGAATAAAATTAAAATTAAAACTTTTCAAACAAAACCTGAAAGAATTCCTCACTACCAGTTATATTATTAAAAAATTAATAAATTTTTTTCCAGGCAGAATACTGCACAAGAAAAAGGTCTACACAAACAATTAGAGTGCCAGAAATAGTAAGTGTATAATTTCTTTAAACAATAACTAGTTGTTCAAAGCAAAAATAATCACAGCGTATTATAGGATTCTAACCTATGTTAAACCAAATGCAACACAATACCTCAAAGACAAAAAGGAAAAAACAGAAATGTACTCTTGTAAGATTGTTGTAATGTAAAGTGGACTAATATTGTTTGACATTAGGCTTAATAAGTTAATGATAGGCTTAATAAGTTGTATGTCATGTGCAGGTATAAATATAGTTTACAAAATATATTACACAGATCAAATCCTGTTAAACCCCAAAGTGCTATTTTAATGATTTTATCATTCTCAAATTTACATCCTTTAGTCTTGCCATAAATAGTTATAATGGCATTTGTAATTTCAAAATTTAACCTTTTGTGGTTTTAACATCTGCTTCTCTTTTTATTAAATAATGTCAAAACAACAGCAAAGGAAGTATTTTCAGCATCAAGCTGGTCTCACCCAGCTAAATTTGGTACTGTGGAATTTGTTGGTGAGGACTAATGATGTGAGAATTCCTATGCTTGAAGTAATACTGGCTTTGGGCCATTTCTATTTAAATGATGAGTTTGGAACAAAGTATGTTTACAAACTGATTCTATCATTTACAAACAGTACTACTTTGTTAGGGAAAATATATAAGGTCTGTGACTTGGAAGTCCCATACAATGCACATAGTAAAGAAAAGAAATGTACTTTATTGGTGCCCTTCCTTATTCACTTTGGAATGAATAAGATTTTGGAAACCACAACGGAAAATTTGCTTACTTAATAAATAGCCATTCTTGTCAGATGAGTAGAAGAGAATACTGACCTCATTTATTTTTCCACCAATGAATCTCCCTATTCAGGGCTAAAGTGGGGCATATTTGTAACCAATAGCTTCAAGCAAGGTCTGTTACTTAGGGGGTGGATAATTTGATAGTGGTATAACAGGTTAAGTGGTAATAAATGGCTTAGAGAAATCAGGTATATGGTTAATGAGTACATCTAGATAGAGACTCAGGCAATTTGGCTTCATGGGAAGGACTAGTAGGGAATCCAGGAGATACAAAGAATGTCCCTGTTCTGCCATTTGCTAAGCCTAAACCAAGACCATTTGACTTTTCTGGATCTTGTTCCTGTTTTGGAACAGCATTGCATTTCTTTAAGGGGAGTAGCATTTTGAAGTATATCAGGTTTGGTTTTTCTTTTTAATATACATTAATGTGCTTTTTAAAACCTCACCGTATACAGCCATAATTTCATTAATATTATTGATGAGGATAAGCTATAAATATAAAAATCAAGTCACTATGAAGACATAATGTTATATGAGTCATGGTACAGGCCATATCAAGATGAGAGAAAATACTAAAAAGATTTTTAGCTTAAAAAACACCAAAAGGTGGGTTCAAGAGAATTTTTAAAAGCATACACAACAGTTCCTCATAATAGTACAAATAAAATTAAGTATAATGTTTAACAAAATTTTGAACACCAGGCATCACACGCATGTAGAATAACTTATTCAGCATATGCAGGAAAGCTGAACCCTAAGCCATGATGAGGGAGGCTGAGAAGCAACTTGATTTTCACCCAGAACATCTGAAAGGCTTGGGAATCTGTAGCATTGGTTACCTCTGAAGCAGAATTGGGGAGGTGAAGTGGAAAACACAACTGTAGCTAAAGTTTACCTATAAAGGAGTAAGAAACCCTTTGTTACTCCCCCAGCCAAAGACCTGCCTCTCCTCACTCAGCCAGTGAGAGAGACAGGATAGAATCCGTCCAGAAAAGGAGAGTGTTGGAACACCTAGGGTGTGCAGGTGAGATAAGCTTTATGCAACCATGGACAGTTTGGAGCTACAGTAGTGGTAAATGTAGAAAATCTTACCAAATAAGCCCTGATACTATTGTTAACTCTACAGAAAATTTTCCATGAAAAACAAGTAGCTGTGCACAAAAAGAAAAGTAAACACAGTTTACTACATGGCTCATCATTAAAGTCATATCCACTGAACACTGATTTTGTCCAAATGTCTGTGATGGAAAAATGAAGAAAGATGGGAATAGGGGTGAGAGTGGGAGTCGGGTAAGGAATGCTGAAATTAAGCCTACTCTAAATCTTCTGTAGGAGGAATCCAATAGATGATGCTAAAAATTTAAAAATCATGTTAAAAAGAGCCAAGTGTGGTGGCATTCACATGTAATCCCAGCACTCAGGAAGCTGAGGCAGGAGCATTGCAAGTCAAGCCCAGCCTGGACAACTTAGAGAGACTCTGTCTCAAAATAAAAAGTGAAAAGGATTGGAAATATAGCTCAGTGCAAAGCCCTGCATTCAATCCCCAGTACTGCTGCTACCACCAACAAAAACAAGTAGAAATATCAAGACTTATTTTTTAAAATGAAGAACTAGAAGTAAAGATGAAAACAATAATTTAGAAGCACCAAAGTGGTAACTTCAGAGAGAAGGAGAGCTTTTATTTTTTGTAACAAATATTATGCAACTATTTAATCCTTAATTATATGCAATATAAATTTGATACAGTAGTTTACATTCCATTTTTAAAGTTATAAAAATGTTATGTAGGGCTGGGGATTTAGCTCAGTGGTTTCGCCGCTTGCTGTGCAAGTTCAAGGACCTGAGTTTGATCCCCAGTACCAAAAAAAAAAATGTTATGCAAATAACTGAATTTGGGAAATACTAGACTGGAAGACAAAAGCTCTTCCAGTCTGTTAATGGATCTAAATAAATAGTGAGAATTAAAAATGATGGAGTAAATACTAGCACCAAAATACAGCTTCTCTGGGACCTGGAATAGGGACACCCAGAAAGCAACAACTTGGTGAAGAAAAAAGAGGTAGATTTTTGGGAACAGAGAGCGAGCTGACAAGAAAACTAGAAATTACAGAGAAGCTTGAGAAATGGAGCACAACACAGAGAAAAGAACAAAGCAGTCTGGAAAGCTAACTCTTACTCCTGGGGAAGGGGCCCTGTTTTTGTTAACACCAGGAAAGGCTAGAGAGGATCAGCAGGTCCAGGGAGAAACAATGGATCAGGCTGGCAGTGCAAGCCCCAGGAAAAGCCATTGTAGACTCAAAAACAGCATGGAGTTTTACTCTGAAAGTAAGACTAGAATTGGAGAAGAAATGCAGTGTGGCACTTGACATATCTGAGAGTGTTTAATCAGAAGCCATTTGGGGAAAGGGTTAAGTGTTTAAGACTGAGATACAGAATGTTAGACCCAGCGAGAAAGAACCAACCAGAGACCGATATTAAATCCACACAGGAGTTTATTACCGGCCGGGACCTGAGCCGAGCACTGGACTCAAGCCCTGACTGGGGGGGAGTCTGACTTGTTTTATACACCTTTGAGGCCAGCAGTTTCTAGGCCCCTCTATGGGATAGAACTAGCAAAGCAAGCAAAAGGTACAGAAGCGGAACGTCCTGCTGTTAGAACATTTGTAAAACAATAGTTGATTAATTGTTGTTTCTAAGAGACTCTCTAAGGGGAGGAGGTTTCTAAGCTTCCTCCTTCTAAATTCATCTAAAGGGCAGGCAGGTGGGTCGTCCAGCAGCAATATGGAGTCTGTTTTGCTAACTAGGGTCCTTCACAGAATAACTGCACTTCAGGGTTTCTGGGGCCACCCTATGTTACAGTTTGTATCTAGATGTCTCCCAAGAGCCTTGTGTGTTCAAGAGCTTTTAGAAGGGGATTGGGAAGGGGTTATAGCTGGCTTGCTATTAGGAGGTAGAGTCTGGTCAAAAGAGCCTCCTTTGTATATTCTCTCTGCTTTCTGGATGCCATACTGTGAGCAGCTCTCCCTTGCCCGTCGCCTCTGCTACACCATCCTGCCTTGGAGCCAGTGAACTATAGGCTAAACCTCTACAAACAGTAAGCCAAAATAAACTTTTTCCTCTCTTAAATTATGGGTGTTAGGTATTGTGTCCCAGTGATGAGATGCTACCTGACAGTGTGGTTCTGAAGCCTTCAGAACTGGTTCTTGGGAGGAATTTGGAAGGTTTTGGAGATGCTGGCTGGTGAAGAAGTCCTAGAATGCTGTAAATCAAGCTTGATGAGGGTTTCTTGTCAGAACCCAGAAGACCAGAATGCTGATAGAAATGCAGATAATAAAAACCAGTCCCAGATAGTTTCAGCTAAGAACAAGGACTCCCAGTTGGACTCTAGGCCATGTGTGTTACACTCTGGCAGAAAACTTGTCTACATTTTTGCTCATATCCTGGGACTTTGTGGGAGACTGAGATTAAGGGTGGCAGACTAATTAATCTGGCCAAAGAAATTTCAAATTTCAAAGCAGTCCAACCTTCAGTCTGTGGTATGGAGCTTTTAGCCAGCTCTTCACTGAGAATCAAGAACAAATGCTACAACCTGAGTAATTTAAAAAGTTTTGAGTTTGGCCAAAAAGGAAGCTCCAGTAAAGTTGGACCCTGAGAAGTTGGAGCAGAGGAGAACTCAGTTGCTGAAAAGATTATCAATAAGAAGAAAAGAAACTAAAAATGTGAATAAAGAGCAAAATAAAAGATAACAGTGGTGCCCCAGTTTACAAACAATTTAATTTGTTCCATGACTCCGGAAAAGATGGCCATGTTCATGTTCATGCAAGAAAGATGGCCACAGTTGTGTTTGTCACCTGATGCAGAGTTCTCAAAGAAAAACAAAATTTTACCAAATGCTTCTGTTTGTGAACTAAATTGTTTCCAAACAAAACCATTTGTGAACTGAGGTTCCACTCTAATAGGAAACAGGGAGATAGATCTTTTACAAATGGGAAGGGGGCTAAGAGATGGAGGGAGGGTAAGGAAGGGGAGGGAAAGGGGATGAAAATAAGAATCCAGATGTAGTGCGTACATGTACCAATTCCCTATGATGAATGGAATTATCGTGTACTGTAAACATGACTGATAAAAATTTTAAAAATAAAGAAATAATGAATTACCATTCTCTGGTGCAATTTGATTGTTACTGTAATAACTGGACAGCTTAAGTCATATGCATGTAGTATCTAAATTATAGTGAATTATTTGAGGGAAATGGAGTGGAGGATTATAAAACAGAGATATCACAGGTTTTCATAAATCACAGTTGGAAGCTACCAGTGACACCTAAAAACTTTTAAGTACTCATTCATAAAAGTGTATTTTTATATTTTTGCTTAGTAAAATACTATATCCCTTCTCATATTTTCTTTCTGTGAAGTTAAAGATGATCTCTAGAATGGATGGCACTAGAATGCAAGGCTTTAATAGTTTAATCTGATGATATTTCCTAAATTAATTAAAAATATCAGAAGGATGGGTATGTATCTATTATTAAATGAGATAATAAGTGTAAAATACCAGGTACTAAATGAATAATCCCTGCCTTTTCTGTCACCCAGCCCCATGGGAAACGAGATTGACTGGCAAATGCCTAAATTATAACCAATCATTTCATGATGTCTAGAATCTGGGACTAGAGCAATGGTTGAAATGTAAGGAGCTTCTTCAACAAAACAGTCTGATGGCTGGACATGTCTAGAAATATATCAGAAGAAGGGGGAAATTAATGGATAATATACCAGATTTTACATTTGATGGTTGGGATGCTCCAGTGCCAAGAGTCCTTTTCACATGTGATTTCATAATAATTAGGGCCAGCTGCGTCTGAGCAATTCAGAGCAAACCAGATGCCAAACCCCAACTGCAACACTTACAGGAAGCTCTTTGTCATCCAGAGCTCCCAAATAACCTGCAGACAATCCAGAGAAGGTAAATTCTGTTATCTCTTACCACTAGACTGAAGTGGGTTTTTTTTCTGACTGTTGAAAAGTTCTCTGGTTGTCACTTGTGCTCCATATCTGAAGCTAATGCTATTAATGTTACCTTGCATGTACACGGAGAATTCTTTCTAAGGCTTCGTTAACAGTCTTTCCATAAAGCTGGGATTTGTTGGGATTTACTGCCCATACTTACGAGCCAAACCAACTTACCTATAATTCACATATTTGCCAACCATTTAAGATGAACCGTTTGCAGGCTCTCTGGGTTGAGAGGAATTGGGTGAGTAGGGTGATGAGGCAGAGGAGGAAGAATTTTACTATATACTCTGCCACAATTTTTGAGTTTAAATGATGTACAAGAATTTTTTATTTCAAAAAGTAGTTACTATTTATAGATTTTTCTTCAGCAGAAGAATGTGTTCACTGACTGGCTCACCTTGGCAAAAGGAGTTCCAATTGACATGGACTGTACTTTACAGACTTTCATATTTCTTTTCCTCCAGATCATTTAAGTTATATTCTCATTGTTCGGTTATGAATTTATTGGAATATTTTAAAAAGTGGATTCTTTCATCGCATGTTGCTTTTACATCTTCTATGTTTTCCATGTGACAGCTTGAAGAGACAACCACTACAGCCATACAGTGTTTTTGGTACAGTGTTTGGCTTTGGTACCACTAAAGTCAACAAGACTTTAGAGCACTGTTGGGGGCTGAACTGTTTCTGAGACTCTAAGCTTCACTCACGATGGCCTGCTCCTTCCTCAAGCCTCTGTTTCCTTCCAATGATCACTTAGGGTTAGATTTGCAAAGGAAGTAGAGCAAGAGCTCCAGCCCTCACTGCTATTTGTGATGGTGACTATCTTGGAGCTAAATGTAGAATTCTCTGCATTCCTGAATTTGACTCACTTCTATCCAAAAGCCTTGGGCAGGTTCTGAAACTGAGCTCCTGTGCTCTGTAGACCAGGATAAACTTGTCTGGACCATCCCAGGATCCTTCTTGGTGATCTGGGTCCAGCTTGCTCTGGAGCAAGTTGGTTAAATCAACTCTCAAATATGCTGAGGTGGAAAAAGAGTTCAGAGAAGAATTTTTTTGGAATCAAGACCTATCTGGGTCTTATGACCTGTAGCTCCAACAAAATATCCTCCTCCATCGGTCCTGGAGCTGACCTCAATGTTACACCTAATCTAATCCGTACTTTGACCACCATCAGCCACACTTCTAAATTCTTTCAGATCCTGCAGCAAAATGGAGAGATGCAAAAATATGCATTTGTAGCAGAAGTCTCTAAAATGAAGTGGTTGCACTGGTGGATATTCAAGACTAACTTTTGGAGCACAGTAAAAGACATTCTAACTTAGATGTATCAATTTAAAATAAGACAAATTAAACTTTACTAATATTTAATAAGTAGAACAAGACTGGTCTCTTGGCCCACATGTCACAAGATCAGGTGTTCTAGAAAACAGGAAGAAATCTCAAGGAATCCTGTTAGTGGGAGGGGTTGCTAGCTTCACCATGGTTTGTTTTTGTTCTTAGTGTATTAGGACATAATGCAGTTTACATGTGGTAGGTTGAATGGGTTTATGGGCTTATAGTAGGTTTTAATAAAATTAAATCTGACAAAAATAGGATAATGACAAAATATTTTTCTGATAGCCAAACAGTAAAACTAATGACAAAATAGAAGCATAAATTAACAACAGGAAAATGGTACAGCAGACATCTTTCATATTTATCTGTCACATGAAGTAAAAATAAGGACAATTTAATTCAGTCAGATGAGGAATAAGCCCCCCTCACCTTTGATCATGCATAATGGAGAGATTATACTTAGGACTGGGAAAGCAGTGAATGTGAGGCTTTGTTTCTCAGTCTTGCAAGAGTGGGTGCCAGCCTAACCACCCGGGGTGGTTACAGTGAGCAATGTATCCCCTAACATACAGGTCCCTACATGCATTTCCTCACTGGCTGAGTACTATAGGGGGGATACAATCTTTCTGGGTGCCACTTACATTTCATTAGGATAAATCCTTAGCTTGCTCCCTCTGCAAACATTTTGTGAATTTAAAGGCAAATGATTGCTGGTCGAGATAGTGTACCTATAATCCCAGCACTAGGGAGGCTGAGACAGGAAGATTGCCACAAGCTTGAGGCCAGCCTTGGCTTCATAGTGAGTTGAAGGCCAGTCTGAACTACATAGTGAGACACTGTCTCAAATAAATAAATAAATACATACATAAATAAATGCATATGCTTAAGCCACAGGTAAGCAATTGCCAGTACTTTTCCAATTAGAGTTAGCATAGTGAAGCCATATTTATTGACTATTTATCCCTTCCCCCTTTGTTTAGGGACCTTTCATATGTATAGTCTCAGTCACATCTGCAGGCAAGTAGACAGTTTGTCTACCAGTAGCTTTCCACTCAGACTTAAACTCTTTATCTTGAAAATGGACCCCACTTTAAGTTTCTATTTCTTTCAAGTCACATGGTCCCAACTAAAAGTATTATTGAGGGCAGAGTTATACTTATTTCGTTTCTATCTCATCCTTTTGAAATTTCTATTTTTGTAAGTATTTTCAATATACATACTAGTTTTTAAAGAGGAGCAAACCAATGAAATAAATAAATAAAGTTTTAAAAAGAAGAGCAAACTAAAGAGAGAATACTCAACTATATCTCCAAAATTCACAAAGCAACTGAGAGCCAGAAATAAGTTCTGGCCTTCTCAAGTCCCAACTATTGGCTGCTTCCATTTCTCAAGGTCTCTGTAAGCCTCCAAACTTCACCCTCTTTAAATATTATTTCTTTCTTTTTTTTTTTTTTTTGGTACTGGGGATCAAACTTGGGTTCCTGAGCTTACAGAGCAGGCAGCGGAACCACTAAGCTAAATCCCCTGCCCTTTAAATATTATTTCTAAGATTGTATCTGACTTCACTTCATGAGGTGGTAAAATTATGCTGTGAAAATAAAATTCTGGAGTTAGAAAGCCATGGGATGCTCTCCGAGCCTTGCAATTCACCAGCTCTGTAATTCTCATAGTGTCAGTTTTCTTATCTGCCAAATGGGCTGCTCAGCTCCTCAATGAACTCTTGTGAAGATTAAATAAATATATTTAATAATAGATAAGTATTTATTTTATTAATAAATAAAAAGCTACTACCCTCTCCATCATGGCTACTGTATTTTAATCATAATTCATGAAATTTAACCCTAGCGAGTGAAGTTGGTCCAAAGAGGTCAATAATCCTATGAGAATGGACCTATTTCTTCATTCTGAATATACCCACATAGACACTGCCTTCACCCACCTGAGGCACCTGGCCTGAAGCTCTCCCATCCCTCTACACTGAGTCTCTAGAGGACACTTCACTCTACTCAAAATAATGTCCAGTTCCTACAACTGTCTTGACAATACTGATCAGCCATGTCACTAGAAGTCTAAATACTGTCCCCTAGGGGCTCATATCAGAATCATAGAGGTGATGGTTTGACAAAGTTGATCAATATAAAGGTAAGGTATAAATTTATATATGTAAATAAAAATGCTTGTGTAATACAAAAAGTAAAATTCAACAATCCATTTTGGCTGGTGGGGATACTTGGAAGAATGTGTGACTATAATGGGGATATGGAGTCAGGGAAATCCCTCTAAATGGGTATTTCAGAAGTAGGAGTAGGTGTGAGAGCTTTATGTTTATAAAAGAAGAACAAGGTTTAAAAAATGACCAGCAAAAAGTGGACATACACTTCAACAAAGAAGACATTCAGGTGGCAAATAAACATATAAAAAGAAGTTCAACATCATTAGTTGTTACAGATATAGAAACTAAAACTACAATGAGATATCACTATCCATCTTTTAGAATTACTTGAAAAAGAAAAACAAACCCGCAAACACCAAGTGATGGTGAAAATTAAATCTCACACTTTGTTCCTGAGAATTCAAGATGGCCCAGCCACTTTGCCAACAGTATACCTACCATATAAGAATTCCAGTCCTACATTTTTATCAAAAGTGAACTGAGGGCCAGGGATTAACTCAGTGGTTCCATTGCCTGCCTCACAAGTGCAAGGTCTCAAGTTCGATCACCAGTATAAAAAAAACACCAACCAAACAAACAAAAATGAACTGAAAACTTAGGTTTTTCACAAAATATATACACATATGTTTATTTTAGCTTTACTCATAGTCACCCTAAAGTGGAAACAACTTGAATATCCTTCATATGGTAAATAGATAAACTGTGATATAACCATAGGATGGAATACTATGCAGTGATAAAAAGGAACAAAATTATTGTTCCATAGAACACCATGGATGAGTATCAAATACATTTTTTCTTAGTGCAAGAAGTCAGAACCAAAGAAACCTACATATCATATGATTCCATTTAATTATTCTTAAAAAAGCAAAGCTGTAAGGAGAGCTGCTGGGATGGGGGGCAGAAAGATCAACTACCAAGGAGCAACACAAAGGCATTTTGGAGGTGATGGAACTGTTGTATATGTTGCTATGGTGCTGAATACACACCTATGTGTTTTTCAAGAGCCATAATATTATACAGCCCAAGGAATGAATTTTATTGTATATAAGAAAAAAAGAATAAATGAGCTAGTAGGAGACCTAAAATGGAATGCAGACTCTGGCAAAGAAAGTTTAACAGTGTGACAAATGAATGACGTATCATACTGAAAGGGGTGGGGAAGAAAGGAGCAGACCTAAGGTACTTTGGAAATTGTTTCTTGAGTAGACACTGTAAGGCTAAACACCAAAGAGAACTATGTACAAACATTGTGCTTTAGTAAGTAAATTGTGTCTCACAGGGTATGGGTTAACAATTTTGAAATTACTTTTCCTGTGTACTGTGATTGAACAAATAAGCAAATGTATTGTAGATAATGAGAGCCACAAATAAGCAAAGGAAAAATTCTAGAATGAGCCACACTGTGCTGGATAGGGGTCTAGATATCAGCATGAACTCTTACACATCTGTGTGGTTTTAAACACATATGTAGAAAGATCAGGGCTTTTCAACTTTGGCTCCATGGAAATATTTTAAGTCCGGATATTTCTTTGCCACTGGGTCCTGCACATTGTAGAATGCTTTACCCAGTAGATTCCAGTAGCACCCTCCCACTGGGTTGTGACACCCACAGTGTCTTCAGACATTGCCAGATATCCTCAGGGTGTGCATGTGTGTGTGTGTGTGTGTGTGTGTGTGTGTGTGTGTATAAAATCATTCTCATTTGATAACCACTGAGCTAGACACAGAGAGAAATAGATATAGATGTGCGTACAAGAGCATCTATACATTGTTTCCTAGCTGTGTTCACTGAGAGGACCTACAGTGGCACCCTAGTAGCAATGAGCTCACTTCCCACCCAGATCTTGGTTTGAAAATATCATTCTCCAATAAAAGGAATTAGTACTTCTGAGGGAAGTGGTTGACTCCAGGACAGAAACAGAAAATACAAAGTAAGCTTGAAGCATTTCGTGGTCTAACATAATAAGGAAGTACTAGACAGCAACAATAGTAACAAGAACAAAAAAAGCCTCAGCTGGATAGGTGTTTGTTGGAACTTGAAGAGCTTCCAATGGCCAGAGCTAGAACATTTGAGCTACAAAGTGAATACAAATAATATTGGGTTCAGTGCAAAGAACAAAATAAATATCCATGTGTCTGTTGTGATGTAAATGAATAATGGAAGAAGAAAGACAGTTCTCCCTTCTAGAAAAATTCAAATTAATAAATGTAGAAGGAATTACAGAAACCCATTAGAACTGTAAGGACATCACAGTAATAATAGCAACAGGCAAAACTATTTATGAATGATAAATTAGTGGATGAAAGTTTTAGGAGAAATAGAATGTTAGAGAAAGCTGGTAGACGTCACCTTGACCAAATGACCATTGTTAACATCACTCGTAATAAAACATTCAACATTGAGTACTGTCTGATGTGATGCACTGAACAGGTATCCCATTTGTGGTATTTTTCCTCTATTACCTCAAACTAACCAGAGGAAACACCAGACAAACCCACACTGAGGAGCAATCTACCACATGCCTGACTTGCAGTCTTTGAAACTCTCAGATTTTAGACTACAAGAAGGGACAACACATTGCAATAGATTGAAAGAGACTAATAAGACCTGCCAACTAGATGTGAGATGCTGGAATATTCAAGGACGTTAGTTAGAAAAATTGGTAAAATCTGATGAGACTTGATAGTTTAGTTAACAGTATTATATCGGGGTTAATTCCTAATTTTGCTAATTGCACTGTGATTATACAAGGTGTTAACATTAGGGGAAACTAAGTGAGAATAATGAGAACTCTCTGGACTGTTTTTGCAACATTTTTGTAAGTCAAAAATTATTTTAAAAAAGTTATTTAAAAGATGAGAATGATGGGCTGGGGATTTAGCTCAGTGGTTCCAGCACCTGCCTCACAAGCACAATGTCCTGAGTTCGATTCTCGATACCAAAAAAAAAAAAAGAGTAAAAGATAAGAATGATGAAAATATTCTTCCTTTAGTTGATCACAACACATAAATCATCTTCCAAACACTATAATGAGCCCTAAAAATTAGTAGTCTTTCTAGAAATTGCCCCCAAAGGTTTACAGAGGTAATTAAATAACTCTAAGAACTCCTGTCCACCATATGTTCTTTCTTATTTTCTATAGCTCTACAAAACATACCATTTTTTCTATAAATTGAAAGTTTGCTATAACTTAAAAAAGAGGGTGTGGTTTTAAAGTGGTTATTAGGATCATTTTGAACGAAAATGAAAAGAGATGTATGCTTGAACTTTTCCCTAGTAAAACCACTTCCTTTTTTCCTCTTACAAGAATTTTTCACAAGATTATTAAGCAGTGATAAACCTGAAATGTTCAACACTGCAAGAGGTCTGGCCGGAGAGGGGACTTGGAGAGAGTGAGGTGGAGAGCCAGACCGGACATGGAGCCCAAGGTGTGAAAGACAGCTGAAGAGTGGTTGTCTCCTCAACAGCTCTGTGCTGATTACCACACTTGCTCTGCTTAGTATGTCATTAGGCACTGTTAGGATTTTCCCAGTTTGGTAGATGAAAAGCTGAGGGCAGCTAAGTGACTTTTTCCCCACAGTCACACAGCTACAAGTAGCCAAGCCAGGTCTGGAAAGCAAACATTCTCATGTCACACCCGACACCACTGCCACTTTCATCAAACCTGACAGTGGCTTCTAGGAGTGAGCAGTCTAGGGTTGAGAAACAAGGGAGTTGTCTCAGGATGGGGAGTCGGACTTGTGGAGGGCAGGAGGAAGACAGGGGTCTGAATGTCAGACCTGATGGAAATGCCAAAGAGTCAGGAAGAAGTCCTAGAGTGCATCAGTGGAGAGACGACGCTAGTGCCAGGCATAGAAACGGCCTTTTCTTAAGACAGGGGATTGTGATGTGAGTGATGCTGTGAAACTGAGTGGTGAGAAGCATAGGAGCAGAGTCATGCTGACAGGACCCAAGCCCAACCCTCGAGATTCACTCGTTGTGTGACATTGGCATCTTCCTTGTCTCTCTGTGCCTCACATTTCCTTTCTACAAAACAGTGATCCTAACCGAGAACTAAATCACATCACTCCTACACTCAAAACCTTCTAGTGCTGGCTCATCGTACCCAGAATAAAATCCAAACACCTACAAGGCACCATACGACCTAACCCTTGGCTCCTACCTAGCCTTTCAATCTGTTTCTCACTCACGTTGCTCCAGCCACACCAGCCTCCTGGCTTTTTCTCCTGCACTTGCTTGGCCTCACCTCAGCAGACAGTTGGGTAACCGTGCAATTGGTGTCCCCCTCCTGGGATGCTCACACCCCAGACCTGTGTATGGCTCATCCCCTCCCTTAGGTCACAGCTCAGAGGGCCCTTCTCCAGCTGCCCTCCCCTCTTCCTCAGCATCCTTGTCACTTCAAACCCCCTCCATGGCTTTGTTTTCAACCTAGTGCCCACCACTACTGCCATTACATTTGATAGCCAAGCATGTGGATAGTCTACATCCCGCTGGATATCATCCCTGCTCCATGAGTGACTGCATCATCTAAAAATTTTTTTGGATCTTTATAATTTATAATAAGATAGAGATGATGGTGGTATACTTTTATTACTGAATTTAAAGCAGAGAAGTGGGAGAGACTAATTATGAAAATTACCTAATGTTAATTTGAGGTATTTATAAAAAATAAAGAATTGAAAACAATCTAAATGTTCATTGATTGGGCATTTATTAAATAAACTGATATGTATTCATACCTGTAACACGTTATACAATCATGGAAAAATATGCATAATAGAAAAGCAAGTGGTAAAACAATGCATGTGCAATAATACAATTTATGTTAGGAAAAACTTTTTATAAATACATATATATGTAAATACAATTATAAATTATATAGTTACATACACATACCTGCAGATAGCTTACAGATAGCATATATTATATTAAAACACATATTTATAAATATATTTGTATAAAACATGTGCTATATTTTCCTGGAAGAATATGTACATTAAACTGTTAACAGTAGTTACCTCTAAAAAGTGAACTAGAGGGAATGCATACAGTGAGGGAAGGGGAGGGATGATTTTCAGTTTTCTTCATATTTTAGTGCTGTTTAAATTTGTTGCAATAAATGCATACTATGTTTGCAATTAAAAACAGTAATAGCAGAAAATCATTAAAAGAAAGAGGAAGTTCCTTTGACAGGAGTCTGAGGGTTGCAGTAAATACACAAGGGGCTCGAGATCTACAGAGAGGGGTGTCAGGGGGCTGCAGAAAGATGAAGCCACTGTCTTCTCTGTCTTCTGGTGTGGAATATCAGTGCTATGATTTGAATATGTTTCCCAAAATTCACGTGTATGAAACCTAATGTCCAAAGTCAGAAGTTAAATGTATTTCAGATGGAGCCTTTGGAGGTAATTATGATTAGATGAAGTCATGAGGTTGGGAGCCTGTTGTTGTATTAGTGGCATTATTTTTAAAAAGAATAGAAATCTATGACAGGAAACTTACTCTATCTCTCCATACAATGTCTTGTGCCACCTTGGGACCCTGCAGAGAGTCCTCACCAGATACTGAACAGATGTTGGCACCATGTCCTTGGACTTCCCAATCTCCAGAATCATGAAATAAAAACAACTGTATTCATTATAAATTACCCAGTCTGTGGTATTCAGTGATAGCAACAAAAAATGGACAAAGACAATGAGTTTTATCACCATGCATGCCACATTGACAGAGTTCTAGGACAGAGCCTTATGCATTCACCTACCTGGTTACCATTGCTCCCAAGTCAGGGACAAATGATAATGGTGCTCAATTCATCTTTCCTCCTAATGCATATCTATTGGCTCTCAGATAGCTTTTGCTCATATTAGGCTTTCATTGGATTTTGTTGTTGATGGTGGTGTTGGTGTGTGTGCGTGCATGCATGCATAGGTGTGGGTGTATGTGTGTGCAAGGTTGATACAAAACAGAGTTGACTTTGCCCCACACCTGTACAATATTGAGCAGAGCTGTTTTCTTCTCCATCCTTCAGTGTCTTCAACCTATAAAACCAAAAGTTTGTACCACAGGATCTGTTGGGTATTCATAAGAGCTCACAATTGTGTTCCAGTCTTTAAACCTTCAGTGACATATACCCTCTATGCAAAGCAGTGTGGAGCATCACAAAGCCCACAGACTTATAACTTAAATGGATTAAATGAATATTTAAGCCCTTTTCATTGTGCTGTCCTTCTTCTTCCAAAGCAAAAACACTTAACACTTCTTGGTTCATAAGCCTGTCCAGAATCTGACCAAGTGGCAAGTATAGATAATAGCAAATGTTGCATTAAGGACATTTGTTCTGTGTTGTCCAGCGGTAAAGGGGCACTACTCAGATGCTAGATGCTAAGATGGTGCTCAATATAAGCTCTTTGTACAACTAAACCATTGCTAAATGATATCACCGGCTAAGCGAAAGACTGATCTGAAGACCGAAATGTTTTCACTTCCTCAAAATGGCCTTGAGGACCAGTTTGAACACTCTCCCACAGCCCATAGCCACTTGGGCAGTCTTGAATTGCTTGTCTTCTGGGAGGGTGTCCTTGGTGGATGAGTTTCCCCAGGTATAGTGGATGAGGAAAAGCGTACTTGTCATGCCAGGATTAGCTACTTCTGTTCACAGAATGTTCTTGAACAAAAGCTGTATTAATCCATTGCCAAGTGGACTTTTCCTTTAAGGTTGGGAGATGAACTAACCACCAACGAAGAGATGCAAATGAAGGTGTTTTTGAATCTAGTGAAGCAAGTAAATGCTACTCATGTAAAGGCAGCATTTCATATTTTTTAAAAGCCTGACTAATGCTTGAAAGTTATTTGGTTAAGTAAGTTAAACTAATTTATCTGTGCTTTCCTTTATCCTTTAATTGGTTTAATAAGGTTTTTCTTCAAAGATAACACAAAGAATAACTTAAGCCAACTTTATCCACAGATGCCCAAATGCAGTGACTCAAATTATAATAGGAAAATTATGTGTTAAATTACACGTTAGACTTTTCCAGAGGCTTCTATCCACTTATATGTGGCATCAGTCTTCCTTGTCAACTCATATTCTTTTGTAATTACTCTGATTTCTAATTCTTCTTTTTCTGCTGATCCTTTGTCCTGAGAGATTGTCTAGGGTTTTTTTTTGTTTTTTTTTTTTGTACCGGGGATCGAATTTGGGTCCTTCCACTTGCAAGGCAAGCGGTGGAACCACTGAGCTAAATCCCCGGCCCCAAGATTGTCTTAGTTTTAACTCCTCATGACATGTTAGATCAAATGGAACCAAGCTATGCTACTGGTATCTCTGAAATTTAGCTCTCTCCTAAATGTATGTGAACTCAGCAAATCAAGCCATGTGAAGAGGGATCCAAATCTCTTTTTAATGCTTCCTTTTTCTCACCCATGTAGTGTGAGACTGGTCACTCTGAGTTTGGATATAAGTGAGAAAGAAGCAACAAGACAGTGTGGCTTAGGATGGGGAAAAGCTTGACTGATCGCCAGTAGACCAGGCAGAGATCTTTCTGGGCCTCCATTTCCTAGGGGGCAAAAGAGGGCATTGTAGCCAACTGACCTCTGTGTTTCTAGTCCTCTCTTTCCACCTTGTTGTAAGGGTGGCATTTTGGGAGCAGCTGGTAAGATTTATTTTAAGTCAATTTTAAGATCTATTTTAAGTCAATCAGAAAAGAAAATGTAAATTTTGAGAAATGTGACTACCAGGGTATGCATGGGGTCCATGTACTCACCTCTCTTCCTGGAGAGATTAGGAAATTGTGGTTTAAAAAACAAAAAGCCTTAAGTTTTAGTCTTATGCTCCTGATTTAAAAAGACAGAAAAGGGCTTTTAGGATTTTTCTAAAAAAACAAAACTAGTGTATTTTAAGTTGAAAGAAAACTAAACAGGGGTGGAAAAATATTTATTAAGTTTTAAGAAATGTTAAGCCACCCAATTGTTGTGGGATACAAAAGCCTTCTCTGGTTTTGTTACTAAGCGGCCCTGTGATTTAAAGCTGCTGACAATACCGCCGCTCATGGTGACACTGTCTCCTTTTCTTCCTCACACAGTCCTGGCAGACACTCATTTGTATGTATGCTTTCAGCCTGTCTGCTGTGTCTGGCCAAAGGGACAGATACTAATGACATATGTTAATTACTATCCAACAACTTCCTTTCATTAGGGTATTTATTAACATTCTCACTTCAGCCCATTAAACCAGCTGGCACAAGGGTCCGCCAGCAGCCCTGAGTTCACGTACTATTTTCACCCAGGGCTCACAAATTATGGATTTTTTTTCTTTTGGATAATGAAAGTTTTTTCTGTTTCTATCTCAGCTGAGGGCTTTCTGAGATGGAAGATGACACCAAAATAGTGACTTGGAAACAAATATTTTGCTGTTGTGGATCTTCAGAGGGTCTCAAGATATATTTTGGTATCATAACCAGATAGGTGTCCATCCAACTGTTTAGACATTTATGTTATTCATGGGTACCATATAAGCCTTGTTCTAACCATATATACCAATGAATTATGAAATAATGCATTAATGAAAGTATAAACTATTTTAGGAGGAATACCAACCTTCTCTAAATACATCTCTAGGCTGGGTTTCTCAGCAGCATGACTATATATTTTACTAATGTTTAAGAAGGTGGGTGGGTATTGGGGAGCAAGTAGAGAGTAAGATATGGGAGAAAGGACTAAAACGCTAAAACTGTGGATAGCATCATGAACTATGAACTGACATATATTCACATTTCACAATAACAACACAACTGACCATAAGGACCTCTTATAGCTCTCTATTTTATTTGACACTCCATCTCCTTGTACCCCAAGGAGGGACCTGGACAAGTTGCCATCAGAATGACAAAGCAGCAGTGACACAGTAAGTGTTCTTCACTGTTCTCACCCAGTAACATTTCTCTGCAATCATTTGTCTCAGAATATCAAATGTAGGAGAGAGTGAGAGCAGAATGCCAAAGAGACAGTTCTTAGACAGTTGCCTTGTTGGGGAATCATGGTAGATTCCACTCTGAAGGGCATCAGAAGTTTTATTCTCATCTGCTAGGCAGCCTTATCAGAAACATTAAGCTAGTGGGTCTTGGGCTTTTATATCGGAACATGGTGCAGAATTGTGATTTTGTCAAAGGAGTTTCACAGTTGCAAAAGATACTGGCTTCTGCAACTTCTTAAATCAAAGCTAAAGCAGCCCTGTGCTTTGTATTCTTAATCCCACAAAGAAGCTGCACCCATTTCCCTTTGTACGGACCATGTCCCAGCCACCAAAACCAACTATCTCCCTAGGGTACATGGTGTAAACTCCAGCCATGATGAGTCAGTCTCTCATGGATCTGATGTTAAGGAGCTCTGGAAATGACAGTCTTTGATGTTTTGTGGGAGACCTTATAGAGGAATGCCACTAGGCCTGGGAAGAATGCTTTAATTGACAAATATTTGTTATTGAACACAGGACTGATATTCAGCAGTCATGTACCAGTATGACTACATCTGCTCATTTTTTTTTGCTCATTCTTAAAATATCAAAATACTGTTGTACTGATTAGTAAAGGCTCGGTACTCTGAGCTCTCTAGTGCTCCCTTAGGCCCCACACATACTAATCCCTTACCTGGGACTTCCTGAATTCCCTGAGACCATGTACCTACTAGATTAACACTTTCCTCCAAGATTCTGTTGGCATTGTACAGAAAGGGCAGTGCCACCGACATGGGTGTACATTTTTACACTATCACCATTGCCTATAATGTCCTAACACTAACACACACAGCAGAATAAAACACTGTCCACAGTCTGCCAAGAATTTCCAAGCTGGTAGAGGACTTTCATGAAAAAGGCTTTGTGCTGTGCCCCAGGAACTTAGAGATAGTGCCTCTTTAGGGAAATTGATTCGCAGGTTTGAAAATTGAATTTTTTCAACATGCTAGAGTGGGTCAGTTTCTCAGGAACAGATCCTCATCACTTAAGCTCTCAGGAGACTGGTACATAAACAAAAATGACAATTTATTAATTTGCAAAGAGAAATAAGAACTTCCAAGCGGAGTGGACACTTATGTCACCTTGACTAACACATTTTCTCCCAGTAGGAAATGAAAGGGGAAGACAAATGGTAATGAGAACGCAGCTTGAGTATATAGCCCAATAAGAGGATTTTAGAGGGATTGTTTTAATATCAAAGGATGTCACATGTTCTTAAGCTAATGCCTTTGTACCTTCTTTGGAAGTGGACCTGTGAAACAGGACTGGTTGTTCCCTTAATGTTCCCCATGCACTTCCCCTTTGGCGACCCCTTCCTCTCTGACCCCTACTTTTTCTGTTCCATGCAGACATCCTGCTTTGGCTAACATATAACTCAGTCAATTTCTTGTGCTTGGCTTGGAAGATACCTTTTCCTTCAAGTATCCTCCTCCCCAACACACACACACACACACACAGATCCTACTATTATTTGGGTTAGATTATTATCATTAAACTCATTGGTTCCCAGTTTGGCTACATTTTTGGAGCACTTTGAGAAATTTTTAAAAACGTTGATGGATGCCTGGTTCAAAAACCCAGAAATTCTGGTTGAATTAATTTTGAAATCCAGACACTGGGCTTTTAAAGCGTCCCCAAAATATGCAACCAGAATTTGAGATTCCTAAAGATGTGACAAAGACAAATTTTGCATTTGAGCAAAGTTTGGGAGTCACTGTTAACTCTCTCATTTGGAAGGTATTTCCACTTGCACCAACTTTTAACAGATGCTAGAATTTGAACCAGAGATTCTGAGTTATGTGGCTTAAGGTAGGATCTAAGCATGGACATTTCTACTAAGTTCCATAAATGATTTACATGTGAAGCCAAGACTGAGATCCAGTGGTCTAAACATTAGTTTGTTTGACTCTTCTGTGTCATTTCCTCCTTGGATATGGCATTGCACATAGGAGACCGACCAGGGACAATCAATGTCTATAGATGTAAATAGTAGGGATCCATGTGTTTGTAGACCTCAAGGCATCAGCAGGAAAAGGCAGGAGGTAGTAAAAGACTTCAAAGTATGTTTGGTTGCTTCTACACCAAATTTATATTTCCCTGCCATGGAATGAGCTGGGGAACAGAATTGTGGGGTCACGTTCTGCCATAGAGTTCTGTGAGTCTGGCTGTGCTGGAGGCAAATGGTATGGTGCATGGTTTTCTTCATGGAGTCTGACTGTCTCATATTCTGTGAGTGCTCTTTGGCCTGTTCCTTGTGGCCTCTCCACAACAACCCCCTGCTTTACCAAGGTCACTTTCTTGTAAGAAAGTGGCTGTGCTATATTTTGGTTCATACTCCATCAATAGTTATATTTTGGCAGAGAAGTGAGAAATTGTAGAATTTCAGCCTGCCATCTTCCTAAACTCACTAAGGATTTTCAATTTTCCTTGCAATTCCATAATTTCCTATTATCATTTCTAACATTTCCAATGTGCATGAAAATTCATTTGAGCTTCCCCAGTGTTTGCAGCCTTGTTTGATTACAGGGCACCTGGGAAAGCTATTAAGTCCTTTTTGAAGCAACTTTAAAAAGAAAATGCACTCTTAGGAGAGAAAAAGGCAGTGGGTAAGGCAGAGGGGCAGCCAGTACCCCTACCCTCCTTTTTCCTGGGACTTGCAGTGATAGGACCTAGAATAAAATAATTTTGATTAGGGAGAAAGGGGACAGAGAAGGCTACTATATCTGGCTGGGCAGGTGACACACAGCACAATTTTAGGGATACCACTGACCCTGCATTCTATGGTCCTAGCACCCTATAGCCACCTTTCCCACCACCATATCCCATAGTCTTGGTAGAGTACTATTCATTGACTTCCAGTCCTCAGTGGCCCCAGGTTCTAGTTACAGTGGCATCTGAGAAATGCAGGAGCAGGGAGGTCACCTGTTTTTTTCTGTGCTTCACATTGTTCATTTGGAAACTGGTAGGTGCTTTTCAGGTCCCAGCACTATTCTAAGTCACTTTGTCTAAGCTGTGGAAGCCCATCCCTTTGTGTGAGTGAAACCATGTGTATATAATCTCTCTGATATAAAGAACATTCATTTGAATCTGAGGTGGAATTTTTCTCTCTGGCCCTATGTTTTATGCATTCTAGATTTGGTGATTCCTTCCTTGGAGAACTACCAGATATCCCAGTTTATTGAAATGAAGAGTCAATTCCTATCAGAAAGTGACTATAGAAGAACATATCATGCAGAGATAACACTCTTGCTGCTTATCATATAAATATCCATGATAGCTGGCCATGGTGGCAGACACCTTTAATCACAGCACTCTAAGAAGCTAAAGCAAGAGGATCACAAGTTTGAGCCCAGAATGAGCAACTCAGAGACTTTCTGAGACTGTGTCTCAAAATAAAAAATAAAAATAAAGGGCTGGAGTTGTAGCTAAGAGAAAAGACCCTAGGTTCAATCTCCAGTACCACAAAAATAAATAAATAAATAAATTTAAAATACACCATATAAAATACCCCTCTCTCATCATAGCTGTTAAGCTACAAAGCAAGACTGTCTTTGTCTTCAGAAACCAGCACTTTATGCTCTCATAGTTTCATTCTAGTACCCTAAAGAGTTGTGTATCTCTCATTGCCTCATAGATCTAATCTTAACTGGCCACAGTGAGATTCTCCAAATTTCCAGATGTTACATTGAATCATAAGCCCAGACAAAAGGGAACTAGACATTATTATATTGATAGATATTCAGTGCTGGCAATGTGTGGGGACCTATACTCTGGCTTCCTCATGTGATAATATTTATTGGCTCATTGTAGAAACTAGCAAAAGCTTTCATGAGAAAATTTGCTAGGAGCACTCTGTTCTTGCCTTTCCCTAACATGTTCACTTCTCCAAAAAAGACTATCTTATAATTATTTGATGTCATCCTGGAAGACCCAAAAAGATTTTCATTAGAACCATAAATTTTAGAGCTAGCAGACATCTTAGAAATCATTCATCAGGCACTTGTACCATGTTTTTATATAGCAAGAAGGAGAGGTGTAAAGTTACATAGCAAATTTGTGCTATCACTGAAGACCCCAGTTCCTTGCCCTGACATTACATTTTCCCAGGCCTCATCCACCTAAGGCTGGAACACATTCAGGGTAATAAACCAAATATCACTTGTTCATATCCAAACCACTTAAGCTGGGACCTCATTAGGCCTTTGCAACATGTCTCCCAAGTATTTCCCCAAGTCTTATTGCACTCATGGACAATTTACTCCAGCCAGGTATCCACCATTCCATTGATGCTGCATCTTCCAAGCCTCTGGTTTTTCTTCACCAGATGCCTGCTGGTGCCATATCTCTGCCACAGCAATGGAAAGCAATGGAGTCCTCAAGATGCTAAAGTTGCATTCTGTTGTTCATGTTACACTCTTTTGGATCTAGTTCACCTAACCTTGTGCAAGTCCTTAGAGAGGTTGCTTTCTCAGAACCTCAGTGCTCTGGTCTTCTCATTAAAAAACTCAGACGAATCTTGTGTGAGTGGTAAGATCTAAATGTGGATGTTTGGTCCATGAAACAAAAGCATAATAGTGATAATCTGCTATTCTTGCACTTTGTGTTACCTTTAATGATAAAAACTTATAGCAGAGTCAAGCTACTAACACAAGATTTTTGCTTCCCTTAGGATGAGTTCTTTCCCAGAAGGCTCCTCTGTGCTTCATGCAAATCACTCTTATAAACCTATCCCAGTGGTTTGACAGGCCCAGAGTGCACCCCAGCTTAGATGCAAGGTGGGATTCCTACTCTATTAGTAGTTTTCTTTTTCTAAGTCCGTTGTGATAATTGGATACCAAAAGGTCTAGCTGACTGGCATTTGGGAGGAATTATGACTTAGACTTTTTTATGAATGTGGTTTAAACACCATGCTTTCCATCCATGGTATTCCCACCATCAGGTACAAGCTCCAGCAGAATGGGACAGTAGCAGAGAGTCAACTGTGCCCTGCTCTGCTGGACTTCCACAGTGCACAGGTGCAGAGTTCAGGTTTTGTGAGGCTTTCAGCTTGTACAATTTTGGCACCATCTTTAATTAAAACAGTATAAAATGCCAAATACAAAGTCAGGTACAAAAATGAGTATTTCTTTAGAATGAGAAAAGAAATCATAGCACATTAAAAAATTTACAAAATTGGGCTGGGGATTTAGCTCAGTGGCACTGTGCCTGCCTCGCAAGCACAGGATCCTGAATTTGATGCCCAGTACTAAAAAAAAAAAAAAAAAAGGAAAGAAAGAAAAAATTTATAAAATTGATTAATAACAAAAACATGACAAAATCCAGAAAAGTATCATAAAAATTTTTGTTTCACTGCCTGTCTCTCTAAATATCCTTTTATTTACCTCTCTATATATCCTTTTATTTTTTATTTTTGGCTGGATACTTATGAATTGATCTTTTACATTACTATGATTTTATAGTATCAAATTCTGTAGTGAGCATAGATAATAAGTCTTTGCTCTAGCATGGTTGGTGAGAAATTGTTTTTTAGTACTAGTATTATTGATAGTTTAAAATGTTAGGCTATTTCGGTTTCACAAGATGTTATTGGTTATATCATACAAACTTTTAGGATGGAGAGAACCTCTATCAAATTGCTCTCATACATAAGCTGTAAGGTTCTAGGACATTTCAAGTGTGTTTTCATATTAATAAATTTACGGGGCTCTTTGGTTTGTGACCTTCACTAACTTGGGGCAAAGTTTACACTTCATTGACTTCCTAGAAACCCACTTCCTTTACATCCCAAGTGGCTTCCCTAGAAAGTGGGTAGGAAGATGTCCACCAAAGCCCTTTCTCTTTCCACCACTGTGCTGTGGCTGCTGCCCCATTGTTCACACAGCTTAAAATGGCACATGGCAATGGTATATGACACCTATGGCTGAGACAAAGAAACAAATCTGGGTCCCAAGTAACTGTTTTCTGTTGCTTAAGTAGCTCCAGTAGGAGCTACATTTATGTTGGATTAAGTCACTAAGCAAATGGCAGGAATGAAAGAATGTGCTGAGAGTCCCATGTACCATGTCTTCTTTAATCAAGTGGCTGGCAAACCCTGCTGCACAGATTCTGCACAGACCTAGAGGCTGCTGAGGGGCCACCTGGAATGGGTGTGGGGGCAGATGGTTGGTGGGTACCCAGGACAAGAGGTTCAGCAAGCAGGAATCAGGAGCTCTGGAAAACACTTTCAGTCAGATCCAACTGGATTAAATAAATGTATTTTGCTTAAAAGTTTGAAGAAACTTCCCAGGAACAAGCATTATCTCCCCAGATCTATACTTTCTGCCATTTGGCAATATTCTCAATTATCAGCTGATTTGCCAAAACATTTGCAAAGATGCAGTTAAATGATTATGTCTTTTCTGTGTTTTGCTACTATATGTTTGTAGAATGAATATTACTGTTTGCTTCAGAATTGCATTATTTCTGCTTTACTTCACTTTTAGTTTTCTGCTTAAAATGCAGTTGTTTGAAATAAATATGTTTTGTTTTGGTTACTTAACACAGATGCCCTAGGAACACCAAAAATTTCTTGGTACAGTGGGGACGTATGCACTGGCTGGCATGTAATAAGCTTTTTTTTTTTTTAACTTGCCTTTTTAGCTCTCCAAGTTATTTCTGTATTCACTTGAGGTTTGCCCTAGTATTTTTTTTCATCTAGCTTTCTTTTATCAAGCTTGCATTTTGTCAACTCTTCCATTTAGGTGTTTGCTTTTATAAGATAATTTGTGAATAGAAATGGTTAGTATTTTTCTAGTGTTATTAGTTTTATGTTATATTTAAGCCTTTCTATTTTTTAAAGGCTGAAGCATGTGTACTCCTTTTCCTTACTTCTACTTTCTTTTCTTTAAGAACTAATCAGGAATTAATATATGTTAGGCAACTAGTACATCAATTTAAACTTAAGCAATAGGTTCATGAACAATTTAGTACGTCTGATTCCAAGTCTTACTTTCTGGCTTCTCTTCCATGGGCTCTTAGGAGGTGATGTTGGCTCCTGCTCTGTTTCTATACTTCCTACCTGGGCAATCCACCCATGAACATTACACCAGCCTCATGTGTGCAAGAATGACACCATTCATCTGTATAGCTCTGTCTCCTCTCCTGACCTCTAGATTCACATCTTAATAACTAATAGGATATCACCATGAAGCCTCCATTGCTGCACACAACAGCATCTGCAAGATTATACAGTAACTTACCATAAAAAATTGATTCGCCTCCACATAATAGAATAAACCATTGTGTTTACTATCTGTTATTTGCTTTTGAGTAAAGTATGTTAATTCAATGAAAGCCCCCTTTTTGGAATCAGCCAAATTCAAAATAGTAAGAATAATTTTAAAAGAAAAAGCTATTTTTAGAAGTAGTTTGTTACTCTTTAGTGTGAAATAGTCAAACCAAGAGATTGCTCAATGTGAAAGAAGTTTGTTACCTTCTGAGACTCTATTTAATCACCTGGTAGGTATTTAGGTACATATACAAGCTGTGTCAGGAACTATATTTATGAAAATATAATATATGGAACATTTTCCTGTAATAAATCCTATTTTTAAGAAATTTTGAAAACCTGTGTGTCTTGGTTACTTTTCCAACTGCTGGGACAAAAAAATCCAACAGCACAAGTTAAATGAGGAAAGATTTATTTCATCTCTCAGTTTGTAGGGGTTTCAGTCCATAGTTAGCAGGCTCCAAGGCAGGGCAGCATGGCAGAGGGGCATCACAGAGAAGAAATAGTCCATGGCAAAGCAGGCAAGAGGAATCAAGTAGCAAGAAGCAGCAGTAAAGAGTGGCAGCAGCAGCAACAGCAGCAGCAAACTTGCCTTTCCCTGTTATCCTAAACAAGCTATAAACCTTTTGGGAGGTGCCATTCACACCTAGGTTGGGGCTTCTGTCTAAATCCATTTAGCCTCACCCAGAACTAAGTTAATTCTAATCAGTGGGCTGATTTAGTACTATGCACCCTTAATCTCAGAATCACACATCCTAGGCCCAGCCGGCTCCAAATAGCCTCACCTATAAGCACATGTAAATATAAGCCATAACACTGTGGAATCATATCTGTTCCTATTGACCAGCATTTGGAACTAAACTCTCTTTCCAGAAGAGATACCTTAATGCACCTAGGAATCTAAATTGTGTTCACCCTTTCAGTGCCATTCATTCATCTTATAAGTATTTGCTAAATACTTTCTTATACCAGGCACAGTTCTAGAGACTGAGGACCCTGAAGAACAAGGCAGACAGTGGAGTTTACCTTTAGGAAGCCAGTAAACAAGTAAAAAAAAATAAACAACTTGACATGAAAGAGTGGTAAATAAGGCGAAGAAAGGGAATAGAATAATGGGAATGCATCAGGCAGGTGAATTGAGGGTGTCATAGTCAATTACAGGTAAAAACAAGCTTTGGACAGAAGTTTCAATGAGGTGAGAATGAGCTCTGTGGAGATCTAGGGGAAGAAGATTCTAGGTAAGGGAACAGCAAGTATAAAGTTCTGGAGGTAAGAAAATGCTTGGTGTGATAAATAGAGTTCTTAATTTAGGGTCCACAGATAGAATCAAGGGATCCCTGAATGTGAACAAGGAAGAAACTGTATCCCTTCTGGGTGCTGGGACCAGCTCAGCTTCTCTCTGTTTCTCTATTTTTATTGCCTACTAACTGAAATTTAGCATTTCTTCCTGTAATGACTGTGGACAAAAAAACTGCAGCAATACCAGCAGCATCTGTGGCTCTGACACCAATAAAAAATCACAGATACTATCATGTTGTATTATATTTGTTGAAGAAGCACATGTGTTACTGCAACATGAATGTGATTCTTAATATTCTGAAACCATATTTCAGGGTAAGTGTATCATCTGTGGCCTTATGCATTTTACTGTACACATTTAAAAACCTTCAAGGAGGGAGGGAGAGGGGAAGGAGATGAAAAAAGATGTGTTATGTACATGCACCAATTCCCCATGAGGCATCTAATCATTATGTGTATCAAACATGTACCAATAAAAATAAAGTATTAACTGGGCCAGAGATTTACCTCAGTGGTGCTGAGCCTGCCTTGCAAGTGCAAGGCCCTGAGTTCGGTCCCCAGTACTGTAAAATAAATAAATAAGTAAATGAAGTATTAACTAAAAATAAGTAAAAATAAAGATACTGTAAAAACTTTCTTCAGAGAGGGGATCCATAGAGTTTACCACCTGCCAAAGAGGTCCCTGGCTCGGAAAAGAATGTGCAAGAGAAAAGCAAGAAGGCGAGAATGAAGTTACATTCAGTAATGGAGCTTAACAGGATGCAATGAGTGTTAAGGGTTGATGTCACCAGTGATGGGAAGCAACTGGAGGCTACAGAATAGGGAGATAACACAATATAAATATTAGGTGACTCTGGCTACAGGATAGGAAAATCTTGCTAAGGTTATAAGTCCCATCCTACAGACCCTAAAAAAGGCCAATCCCCTAGAAGATGGTTGATGACTTAGGTAGAGTGATGGAGGTGGAGATGGTGAAAGAGGTCACCATGATGAATGCCTTTTGGAGGTGGAAGTGACAGAATTGGATGGAAGACTGAATGTGAGTGTGTGAGGAAAAAGAACACTCAAGAAAGTCTTTCGCGTTCATAGCAAGTGGGTGAATAGCAGGGCCACTTACCAAGGTTGGGAGGGGGAGACTGAAGTGACTATGGAACCAAGAGTTCTTTTGGAATATGTTAAATTTGAACGTCTGCTTACCATCCATGTGGAAACATTGAGTAGAAAGCTGAGTATGAGTCTGGAATTGGGAAAGGAAATTGGAACTGGAAAACCAAATGTGGAGATCCTGGATACACAACTGACATATAGGATCCCCCAGGGAGAAAACACAGCCAGTGTTCAAAATGTCCAACATTCAGAGATTTTGAAGAGAGGGAGGAGCTGGAAAAGCTGAATGAAAAGTGGTAGCCAGTGAAACAGGAAGATCATGTAGATGCTTCCAGAAATCTTGAGAAAGAATGAATTTGAATTATAAAGTATGCTTTAGCACAGATGCTCTAAAATAATATAAACCATAAAGAGGAACAGAGTATGTTACAATTTCTGGAATTTCTCTACCTGAAATCATGATTTAGCCACAGATAGGTCTTGATCTAAGGACTTGTTATTTGTGACTCATAGGCCATGGTTGGCCTTTAAGTATTTTGTTTTTGGAGAAATTGACCACTTTGTTCCTTTGTTTTTTTCTGTCTATAAATTGAGATCCATATGGCTGACCTAGTTCACAAGAAAATTGTGAAAGATCTCACATTTCAACATGAGAAAACAGACCACAAGCTGCTTTACAGTATCAAAGTGCTAAAGATCAGGGTGGGACTTTACCAAGTTCTATGTCCAGTAGCACTTTTATTTGTACCCTGAAATCATCAGTCTGAATCTCTATCATAGAACACTAAGAGGGTCTATTCTAGACCAAAATGTGGGAGAAAAATTAGTCTTCAGCTGTCTCATGTCTTATGTACTTACTTTTTCAGGGCCCAGATGGATCTCCTGATGGTGGATCTGATTTCTCCAGGGGTCTCCTATGTTGACAATCTTTCCTAAATGTAGTAGGGTTCTATTTCCCATTTTCTCAGGCTGTGCCTTCAGGATGGATACTACTGACTCCCTGCCCCACATCTCTTACCAACAGGCACAGAACATGTAGGTATGGCGGGAACAATCTACCCTTAATAGGTGGAGTGGGCTCTGACTTTGCTTCCGACTCTACCCATTGTCAGTCGCTCACTGTGCCCCACTCAGCCCTCCCTGTTGTACAGATAATACCAGATCCCAGTCTCTTCCAGTTGTGCTAAACTTTCCCAAGTCAAGAAGTAAAAAGAGCTTATGACAAAGAGTAAAAGGCCTGTATTTTGATTCTATTCTACTACAAACTTAAACGTACAGGTCACTTAAATGTAGAGAGCCTCTTTTTCTACTTTTGAAAAACAACTAGTTAAATGAGCTGTAAGTTCTTCTTATTCAACAATACCACAATCTTTTTATTATCAATACTATTTTAATTGATAAATCACACTTATGAATGCACACTACATAATACCTAGTGGGTATTAAGTAGGTGAATGTTTCCTCTTTCAGGGCACATGTTTGAACTTTATATTGGGTGCCTGGGGAATTTCATCTTCTCTTATTTCAAAAGGGTGATTTCAATATTGATAGTTTATAAATATTGGCCAGAAGCAAGAAAAATATCACTCTGGATAGCTGAATCTTTTAGTAGAACACAAATCAACTTCCCCATTTACACCCATGTACCACTTTGACTGTATGGGGATGGGTTAAGTGAAAGAGATTTGAGGACAGATTAGAACAATCAAGTAAAAAAAAAGTGTTAGATTACACACCCATAAAAATACATTTCATTCCAGAAGGGATCAGTTGGTGGAAAGATGAAAAACTGTAGATAATTGATTGTGAGACCTCCCCACCCCTCCACTGGTCTAGGAATGACCAGAATCCCTCCAATGGACAAGAGGGGAGAGTTAAGATAACAGAAAAGTCTTACCAGACAACATAAATGTGCAGTATTCCATCTTGTAGAGACGAGAAAAATTCTCATAGCTCCATTAAATCCAGAGGAACAGCCTAGCTTTTCAGATTCAACCTGCCTTGGTGTCATATCATTGAAGAGTGCAAACACATCAAAAATTAAGAATTTTGAAATGTCACTATCATGTTTGTTTTTTTGTATTAAATTCTTTAATTGTTATATTGTAGGTATACAACACAATTACATTTCTCATTGGGAATTGTACCTTTACATAATGCATCTTGGTTCTTATTTTTTCCCCATTCCTAGCCCTCCCTTCACCCCCTCCACCCTTCCCTATTTACAAAGACTTTATTTCCATTTTTTCCATTTCTCAGCATTTTTTCCTTTCCCTTCTTTCCTTTCCCCTGCCCCTCCCACTACCCCTACCCCTTTGGACCTTTTCTTCCTATTTTACATTATCAATTATTCATTCTAATCATTGGTACATTTTAGGTAGACAATATAATGACATTCATCATTGGAAATTTGCACCTTTACATAGTCTCTCTTGGTTCTTATTTTTCACCCTTGCCCAGCCCCCCCTTCAACCCCTCCAGTCCTCCCTATTTACAAAGATTTTGTTCCTATTTTTCCATTTTCTCATATTAATCCCATTCCCTTCTATCCTTTCCCCTAGCCCTCCCACTTCCTTCCCCTTTGCCCCTTTTCTTCCTATTTCACATTACCTATTATACATTTAGTCCTTATTTACACTTTCAGTTTCTCACACTAGAGAAACTATTTGGTATTTACACATGTGTGTCCTATTTATTTCACTTAAGAGTATTGCCTCAATGTGCATCCACTTAGCTATAAATTTCTCTAATTTCTCATTTTTTATGGCTGAGTAGTACTCCATTTTATAAAAAAACCACATTTTCTTTATCCAGTCTCCAGTTGATGGGCATTTGGGCTGTTTCCAAGTTTTAGCTATTACAAGCTGTGCTGCTATGAACATAGGTGCACATATATCACTATAGTATGATTCTTTTAATTCTTTGGGGAAGATCCCCAGCAGTGGAATAGCGGGGTCAAATGAGACTTCCAGTCCTAGCTCTTTGAGGTATCTCCATACTGATTTCCACAGTGGTTGCACCAGTCTACACTCCCACCAGCAGTGGAGCAGGGTTCCTCTTACCCCACAGCACCGCCAGCATTTGTTATTGGTTGATTTCATGATAGCAGCCATTCTTTCTGGAGTGAAGTGGAATCTCAGCATTGTGTTCATTTGCATCTCTCAAATGACCAATAATGTTGAACATTTTTTCATGTATTTCTTTGCTATTTCTACTTCTTTGTCTGAGAAATGTCTGTTCATTTCAGATGCCTATTTTTCAATTGGGTCTTTAAATTTGGGAGGTCTGATCTTTTGAAGTTCTTTATAGATTCGAGATAGGTGACCTTTGTCTGAGGAAGAGGAGGTGAAGATTTTTTCCCACATTGTGGGTTGTCTCTTCACACTGCTGGTGGTTTCTCTTGCTGTGCAGAAGCTTTTTAATAAGAACAGATCCCATTTGTTCATTGTTTGTGCTAGTTCACGGGCAACTGAGGTTTTGTTCATAAAATCTTTTCCTAAACCGATGTCTTCAAGGGTTCTACCTAACCTCTGTTCCAACTGGTTCAGAGTTTCTATTTTAATATTTAGATCTTTAATCCATTTTGATTTTAGTTTAGTGCATGGTGAGAGATATAGGTCTAGTTTTAATCTTTGGCAAGTTGAAGACGAATTTTTCCAGCACCATTTATTAAAGAGGCTATCTTTCCTCCAGTGAGGGTGTTTGGCTCCTTTGTCGAAGGTGAGATGGCTGAGTGTGTCTGACGTCGTTTCTGCATCTTCTAATCTGTTCCACTGGTCCTCAGGTCTGTTTCTTTGCCAGTAGCATGCTGTTTTTATCACAGTAGTTTTGTAGTATGGTTGTAGATTGGGGATTGTGATACCCCCTGCCACGTCTCTGTTACCTAGAATTGCTTTTGCTATTCTGGGTCTCTTCTTGCTCCAAATGAATTTTTGGATTGTTTTCTCGAGGTCTATGAAGTATGCTGCTGGGATCTTAATTGGAATTGTATTAAATCTATATAGCAGTTTTGGAAGTATGGCCATTTTCACTCTATTAATCCTTCCTACCCAGGAGCAGGGGATGTCTGTCCATTTTCTGATATCATCTTCAATCTCTCTTTTCAGAGTGCCATAGTTTTCAGAGAAGAGGTCTTTGATTCCTTTCGTTAGGATGATTCCTAGGTATTTCAGTTTTTTGGATGCTATTGTGAAAGGAATTATTTGCCCTATTTCTCTCTCAGTGAGTCTGTCATTGGTGTAGAGCAAAGCTATTGATTTTTGTGTGTTGACCTTGTAAACAGCTACTTGACTGAATTTGGTTATTAAGTCTAGAAGACTTTTGGTGGAGTTCTTGGGGTCTTCTATATAGAGTATCATGCCATCTGCAAATAATGACAATTGGACTTCTTCATTACCTATCTTTATTCCTTTTATTTCTCTCTCTTGTCTAATTGCTGTGGCTAATGTTTCCAAAACTATATTGAACAAAAGTGGTGATAGTGGACATCCTTGTCTAGGTCCTGATTTTAGTGTGAAGGATTTCAGTTTTTGACCATTTAGTATGATATTGGCTCTTGGTTTTTCATAGATAGCTTTTTATCAGATTGAGGTAGAGACAATCTATTCCAATTTTTTTAGGTTTTTATCATAAATGCGTATTGGATTTTGTCAAATGCTTTTTCCTCATCTATTGAGAGGATCATATGGTTTTTGTCCTTGGCTCTATTGATACAGTGTATTACATTAATTGATTTTCATATATTGAACCATCCCTGCATCCCTGGGATGAATCCCACTTGATCAGGGTGTATGATCTTCTTGATGATCTTCTGCATTCTGTTTGCCAGTATCTTATTAAGGATTTTTGCATCTATGTTCATTAGTGAGATTGGCCTGTAGTCCTCTTTTCAGTTGGGTCTTTCTGTGCTTTGGGGATCAAGGTGATGCTTGCTTCCAGGAATGAATTTGGGAGTATTGCTTCCCTTTCAATTTCATTGAAGAGTTTAAACCGTAGTGGCAGCAGTTCCTCTCTAAATGTCTTGTAGAATTCAGCAGTGAAGCCATCAGGGCCTGGGCTTTTCTTAGTTGATAAGTTTTTAATTACATTTTCAATTTCATTGGTTGATATTGGGTTGTTCAGAATTTTTAGGTCTTCTTCGTTCAACTTTGGTAATTCATATGTATCTAGGAATCTGTCCATTTCTTCTGTGTTGTCCATCTTATTGGCGTATAGGTTCAGGAAGTAGGTATTGATGATCCTCTGGATTTCTGCTGGGTCTGTTGTCATTTCACCCTTTTCATTCCTAATTGCATGGATTTGGGCCTTTTCTTTCCTTTTTCTGACAAGGTTGGCTAAAGGTTTGTCAATTTTGTTGATTCTTTCGAAGAACCAACTCTTGGCTTCATTGATTTTTTGTATCATTCTCTTAGTCCCCATTGCATTGATTTCTCCTCTGATCTTTATAATTTCCTCCCTTGTATGAGCTTTGGGGTTGTCCTGCTCTTCTTTTTCTAGAAGCTTGAGGTTCAGCAACAGGTTGTTTAATTGGGCTCATTCTGTTTTCCTAATATGCGTATTCACTGCTATGAATTTCCCTCGTAAGACTGCTTTCATTGTGTCCCATAGATTCCGATATGTTGTATTATCATTGTCATTTAATTGAAGGAACTGTCTGATTTCTTCTTTAATTTCCTCTGTGACCCATTGGTTATTCAGAAGTGTGTTGTTCAATTTCCACATGTTTATGAACTTTTTTGAGTTTCTTTTGCTATGGATCTCCAATTTCATCGCACTATGGTCTGATAATATACAGGGGATAACTTCAATTCCTTTGCACTTACTTAAACATGTTCTATGTGTGAGTATGTGGTCTATTTTGTAGAATGACCCGTGTGCAGCTGAGAAGAATGTGTATTCTGATTTTGTGGAGTGGAACACTCTGTAAACATCCGTTAAGTTCATTTGTTCAAGAGTTCAATTGAGTTCTAGTATTTCAGTACTTATTTTTAGTCTAGTTGATCTATCTATTTGTGACAGTGCGGTGTTGAGGTTCCCCACTACAATTGTATTAGTGCATATATGACTTTTCATGTCTGTTAGTATTTGTTTTATATAGTTGAGTGCACTAGTGTTTGGTGCATAGATATTTATGATTGTCATCTCTTCCTCTTGGATTCTTCCCTTTACAAGGATGTAGTGTCCTTCTTCGTCTCTCTTAATCATTGTTGGTTTGAAATCTACTTGATCTGCCAAGAGGATAGCTACTCCTGCTCTTTTTCGGGTTCCTGTCACATGCAGTATTGTTTTCCACCCTTTAACTTTCAGTCTATGAGTTTCCTTTTGAATTAAGTGTGTTTCTTGTATGCAGCATATTGTTGGATTTTGCTTCTTGACCCATTCTGCCAGTCTATTTCTTTTGATTGGTGAATTGAGACCATTAACGTTGATGGTTATAACTGAAACGTATTGACTTGTTATTGCCATGACTTTTTCTTTTTGTTGCGTTCTCCCCCTTTACATTTAATTTCTTGTCATGCTAGATGGGTTCATTCTGCTTTGCTTCCTGGTTTGTGATCCTCAATGTCTGTTCCTAGGCTATTGTGTAAAATTCTTTGGAGTGCTGGTTTGGTATTCACGAAGTTCCTAAGGTGCTCTTTGTCATGAAAGCATCTTATTTCTCCATCCATTTTGAAAGATAATTTTGCAGGGTACATCAATCTGGGTTGGAGGCTGTTTTGTTTTAGGGCTTGGAATATGTCACTCCAAGCTCTTCTTGCCTTGGTGGTTTGTGTTGAGAAGTCTGCTGTGATTCTGATGGGCTTTCCTTTGTATGTGATTTGTTTCTTTTCTCTGACTGCTTGGAGAACTTTGTTCTTTTGTTGAGTTTCTGGAATCTTAACAATTATATGCCTATGTGTAGATTTTTTTTGATCAAGGCTATTTGGAGTCCTATATGCCTCACTTATCTGTATGTCAAGCTCTTTCCCCCTGCTTGGGAAGTTTTCTGCCATTATTTCTGTGAAGAGATTTTTTATGTCATCTGCACTCTCTCCTGTTTCTTCATTGAGCCCAATCAGTCTTATGTTATTCTTTTTTGCATCATCTAGCAGCTGCTGGATTGATTTCTCATGTTCCCTTATAATTTTGAAGCAATTTTTCTTTTCCTGGTCATTAATTGCATTCTTATCTTCTATATCTGAAATTCTGTCCTCACATTGGCTCATTCTGCGGTGTAGACTTTCAATGGAGTTTTTCATGTCCTGGAAATCTATTTGCATCTGTTTTATGGATTCCATTTGTTTCTTATGTTAGGATTCCATCATGTTCTTCAGTTCCTCTGTAGATGTATTAATCATGTCTTGCACTAGGGGCACAATTTCTCCTGTTATCTGAGAAATTATTTTTGATTTCATTTTTTCCAGATCCCCTTTTGTTGCCAGTTCAGTGGGTCCAGGTGGTTGAGTATCAGAGTGTTCCATCTCATTTCCCTTTGGGCTTTCTGTAGGTGATCTGGAAGTCTGGTTTTGAGACTCATTTACATGTTTTCTCATTTCGACTGGGGCAGGGGGCTGTTAGTGCCTGCACAGATTACCTCCTCTGAGCTGGGTGAGGTGGGACAGGGGCCGGGAGCAGCGGTAGGGATGGTGACCCAAAAGCCCTTTCCTGTGGGCTGGGAGCAGCTGGAGGGATGGTGGCTGGGAAACCCCTTCCTGTGGACCAGGAGCAGTGGGATAGCAGCTCAGAAGCCCCTTCCTCTGGGCCAGGAGTGGTGGGAGGGATGGTGGCCCAGAAGCCCCCTCCTCTGGGCCAGGAGCAGTGGGACAGAAGGTGGTCCAAAAGCCCTTTCCTCTGGGCTGGGAGCAGCAGGAGGGATGGTGACCAGGAAGCCCCTTCCTCTGGACCAGGAGCAGTGGGACAAAGGCTCAGAAGCCTCTACCTCTGGGCCGGGAACAGTGGGACTCAGTACCTTGGTCTGGTGGTCTGGTGTCCTCTGTGTCTTTGTAGTGTGGAATCAGGTGGCTACCTGTCTGCAGCGGGGTGATTCGTTGTCTTCCGCACGACTCAGGACCTTGGTAGGGTGTGGGCAGACCTGCCTGCCTGCAGCGAGGTGATTCGGCGTTTTCCGTGCCACTCAGGACCTGGGTAGGGCGTGCACAGACCTGTCTGTGTGCAGAGGGCTGATTGGGCGTGTTCTGTGCGACTCAGGACCTCCTGTCACTATTATTTGTCTAAATATCCATTATCTTCCTAAAATGATCCAAGATCTGTGTGGAAACAGCCTGATTTCTGTGACCTCTTTAAGGCTGGATTGGAACACCATTTCCAAATGTGCCAAACGTTTAGAAAGAAGCTTGACTGAAGGGAATAGGGAAGAAAGTGCCATGCCACCCTCACCCTTCAAGGCCTGGAAAAGGAATACTAAGTGAAACTGTAGAACTCTAGTAGGTAGTCTCCTTAGGGAGAAAAAAAGACATCCTCTATCTGGCTGGCAATGGACTTTGTGGGAAAGAGTCCAAAATCAGACAAAGGGTGTCTGAGAAATAAGATCTATCACTTAAATATTCAGTTTTCTGAAATGTGTACAACTTAATTAAACAACAGGGGTCATTTTCTCTTGAGGAGCTCTTTTTAATTAAAATTTGCATTTATTCTCTGCTCTGTGGTGGCATTTCATAGTAACATTTGGCTTTGAGTGAGCAGTAATTTTGGCCACCCACAATGGTTTGGGAAAGTCCTACTGCTGAGTTAAAAGAATTCTTAAATGTGACTCATTGGTTCTTCATTTTCACTAATATTCAGATAGTCAGAAGCTCTTAATGAAATTTGTATGTTATTTTTATTCATTATTTTGAGAGATGTCTGAAGAATATCTGACTCTGTATGGAACTCAGATGTTGACAAAATTTCTGGTCAAGTTTTAGTTCTTACATTGATAAAATGGTGTCAGCATTCCCAGTTTTTAAAATTTTTAATTTTTATTAGTACACATATGCAGTACATAATGGTTATGTTCATTGTGGGAAAACTGGTACATTATATGACACATCTAAATGCTTTATGCTTTTCTTCCCCTCCACCCCCTCCCCTTTTTGCCAGTATCATTCATTTATCTTATAAGTCCTTATAAAGTTAATTATCATACATTCAGATTACCAGCCAAAGTAACAGATAAAAAAACATATAAAACACATAAGACAATTACACTAAATCAAGGTACACTTTTAGACACATTGTCCATAAGCATTCTTATACTTAATACAGAATTTTTTTATCTTTTGGGTTAAGACTAAGAATTCTGTGAAAATGTGTGTGGAATGACATCTCAGGCATATTGGTCAAAATTCATGAAATTGCCCTGCCATAAAGTGAGAAAATTAGCAATGTAGAAATTGCTTGAGTTTAACCTATGTTTAATTCTCACTGTAGTGAGAGCCTTATCTGGGGTAAAGAGGGCAACTAATTATTATGTAGATATTATTCTCACAAATAATTCGGGTTCTGAGAAAGGGCTCTACACACAATAAAGCAAAAAGGGGCACAGTGATTATGTGACAAGCTAAGATTGAGGCAGACAAGGAGATTAGGAAAGGTGTGTATATGTAAACAAAGTGGTAATTGCTTTCCTACAACACTGGCTGTAATAATTTGAAACTGTGTGGCCATTTTCCACCCAGTGGAAACATACAACACAGTCTCCATGTTCCAGCTGAATTCTCTATACCAGTGATGCCCAGCATTTTTGGCACAAGGGGCCAGTTTTGTGGAAAACATTTTTTCCACCGACGGAGGGTTCTTCTTTACTAGTATATGTTTGCAACACACAATGATTACATTTTCCCATGTTACTATCTCTGCCTCAGCTCTACCTGAGATCATCAGGCATTAGATTCTCATGAGGAGCTTGTAACCTAGATCCCTTGCATGCACGGTTCATAGTACAGTTTGTGCTCCTGTGAGAATCTAATGCCACCGCTGTTCTGACAAGAGATAGAGCTCAAGGCAGCAATGTCAGCGATGGGGGAATGGCCATAAATACAGATGGAGCCTCCTTTGCACCCTGGCCACTCACTTCCTGCTGTGCGGCTCACTTACTAACAGGCCACAGGTACTGGTGGTACCCAACCCCGGGGCTTGGGGAGTCCTGCTCTACACAGCATCCAAACGCCTGCATATAAACTTCTGGGAAAAGCAAGTCATGGCAGCACAGGTTTAAGACTGGAAACAAAATATGCTGTAGGAATTCAGATTTTTAAACCCAAGATCAAACCCAGCGGATTAGTATTAAAAATATTTACAACCTTCCCAACAAATTGTGTTTTAGAATGTTATTTTACAAAGGCAAAATTGACTATTGTAATTCTTTTAATAATTTGCAATACAGGAAGGATGGCAAGACTTTTTGTTTTACTATAATCATTCATATGTTGTGCTTTGGTAAATTTATTTTACAATACATACTAAGTAAATCAGAAGTAATTGCATTACAATGAGCTAAGATTAATAATATCAACAAGAATGATAAAAAAGAGAAACTAACTGTAGTATGTACATGTACCCACTCCCCAAAATGAATGTAAACATTGTGTACTACAAACATGTACTAATTTTAAAAAATGAATAAAAATAAATTTTAGAAAAAGAAACAGGAGGGGCTGGGGATTTAGCTCGGTGACACCATACCTGCCTTGAAAATGCAAGGGTCCTGAGTTTCATCACCAGTACCAGAAAAAAGAAAGAAAGAAAGAAAGAGAGAGAGAGAGAGAGAGAGAGAGAGAGAGAGAGAGAGAGAGAGAGAGAGAGAGAGAGAGAGAAAGAAAGAAAGAAAGAAAGAAAGAAAGAAAGAAAGAAAGAAAGAAAGAAAGAAAGAAAGAAAAAGAAAGAAAGAAAGAAAGACGGACAGGAAAATTTACACTGGAAAGGAAAAAAGAAGTTTTCCCAAGTTTGACTTTCCTCTTTTTTTTTGGTACTGGTGATCGAACTCGGGTCCTTGCATGACTTTCCTCTTTTTTAACACAACCCTATGATGTATTTGTCTTTTTCTTCACCATAATAAAATAGAGTACAGTAATTCTGGTTGTTCTGTGTTGCTGTCTTGGAGGGTTTGCTTCTAATAAATAGTTACAAGCATTTGAAAATATCTTTTCTTAGTCCTTTGGGAAAACAATAGCAAAGACTTGTTTCAAAACTGACCAATGTCGAGAGTACCATCATGAATGAACAATAGTGGCTTAAAACACTTAAGGGAAATCTGTTCCTCTAAAAAGCAGAATAAAGAACATAGCAATGAGGAAGATAAACCTATTCAAAATAACAAATCAATGACAATGGGAAAAAGTTCTGAGATCTGTTTCTAGAATAAAAATATTAAAAGAAAATGGTTATTACTAGTTCTATAATTCAAAATGGACCCTGGGCCTCACTTTCATTGTAACTTTTCCAAAACCTTTGGAAAATTGACATTCCAGGCTGGGGAATATTGAATGAATAAAAACAATGGCCTCTTTAGGTAGATGCAATGGATGTTCTGGTTACTCATCAACATCTTTAACTAGTGGAGGATTTGAATTGTATCATTTCATACAGACCAAACTCCACCACCACCACACATAAATACCAAAGTCAAATAAAACATGTGTGAAAAATTCTTCTGTAAGTTTCAAATGCAATGTTGTTTAAGAAAGTATTGTTATATATCAAATATAGGCAGAACATATGGCAGGGGCTTGGAACTGATTTTGGAATGCACATTTCTATGATATTTGTTGTCAATGAAGATAACAATCCTTTGGCACTGAATGAAGAGAAATTAAAATTTGTATTAGTGAAGACTTTGTTTTCAGATAGCAGATAATTCCGATTAGCTTACACACAAAAAAGATTTATTGACTCTTATTAAACTGAAAGTCTAGATGGGGAGATGAACTCAATGATTCAGGCTTTGTTTGGTCTGTCTGTCCTTCTGTCTCTCCGTCCAACAGTCCATCTATCTGTCTCTCTCTTTCCTCATCTTTTACACAACTGATACTTTTCTTTCTCTAAGAGATAGAAAAGAAATTCTGCTGGCTGGGGTTCTCCAGAATATTTATATATGGAAAATTCTCATTCTGACAGTACTATGGAGATTTTTAAACAGGACAGGCCAGGGAAAAGCAATGTTACAGTTCATGTCTAAAGCCCATCAGAATGTGGAATTCATTCTTACTTGAGAGAGGTCAGTCTTTCTTCTATGCAGGCTTTTAACTGAGTGTATGTACACATTATAAGCAAAGTAAAGTAAAGCATTCTGCTTTACTCAAGTCCACCTACTTAAGTATTAATCTCATTCAAAAAAGACTTTATGAACAAAACCTCAGTCGCAAGGGGACTATCAGAGAATCAACAACTGGGATCTCATCTTATTAGAAAGCTTCTGCACTGCAAGAGAAACCAAAAGAGTGAAGAGACAACCTACACTGTGGGAAATTTTTTTACCAACTGTTCCTCAGACAAAGGACTACTACCAAGAATATATATAAAGAACTTTAAAAAATCAGACCTTCCAAATTTAAAGACCCAATCCAAAAAATGGGCATCTGAAGTGAATAGACATTTCTCAGATGAAGAAGTAGAATCTGCAAATAAACGTATGAAAAAATGTTCAGCATCACTGGTCATTTGAGAGATGCACTGAGATTCTATCCCACTCCAGAAAGAATTGCTATTATCAAGAAATCAACCAACAACAAATGCTGGTGGGGCTATGGGGAAAAAGGAACCCTTCTCCACTGTTATGGGAGTGTAGACTCGTGCAACCACTGTGGAAATCAGTGTGGAGATTCCTCAAAGAACTAGGATTAGAGGTCCCATTTTACCCAGCTATTCCCCTGCTGGGTGTCTTCCCACAAGAATTAAAAGCATCATACCACAGTGATATATGCACACCCATGTTTATAGTGGCACACTTTGTAATAGCTAAACGTTGCAAACAGCCCAAATGCCCATCAACTGGTGACCAGATAAAGAAGATGTGTTTTTTAAAAAAATATAAAATAGAATACTACTCAACCATAAAGAATGATAAAGTAGAAGCATTTATAGCTAAATGGTGTGTTGAAGCCATACTCTTAGGTGAAATAAATAGGACACACATGTGTAAATACGAATAGTTTCTCTGGTGTGAGAAACTGCAAGAGTAAATGAGGATAAAAATGTATAATAGATAATGTAAAATAGGAAGAAATGGTTCAAAAAGGATGAGGAAGTAGGGAGGGGGTTGGGGGAAAGGAAAGAAGGGAAGGAAAAAATAAGAGAAAAGAAGGAAAAAACAGAAACAAAGTTGTTGTAAATAAGGAGGGGTGGAGGGGTAGAATGGAAGGAAGGAGGCTGGGGAAAAAATAAGAACCAAGATATATCATGTACAGGTACAAATTCCCAATGATGAATGTGATCATAGTGTACCAATAAACTTAATGGAATAAAAAACACTCTCAGAGAAATACCTAGAATAATGTTTGTCCATATATCTAGGCACTGTAGTCCAATCAAGCTGGCATATAAAATTAACTATCACAGATGGCTTCTAACAATCCCAGGCCTCAGCATTCCAAATGAATGATTCAAGCAGAGAGAGCAAGCTTCTATTTCTAGTATCTATATACTAATCCTAAGGAAGGACCCTGAGTAATCCTGCTGTTATCTCATGACCATACCTGAGCCCAGAATTGCCCACTGCTCTATTTAACAGTCTCAGTAGAACCTCATGCAATGGTAAAGGGGCATTTCCAAGTGCACTGTAGCTTTTCTGCCGTGTTATCCATTGAGCACCTGACCCCCTGGATGCACCAACCCATCCCATAAATGGGCTGATGCTGGGCATATTTTTATTCTATGCAGAGTTCACATTTAGGGAAAAGGTGTGCGGTGCTAAAGGCTAAGGTATAAGTGGTAGGGGAGACAGGGAATAGCCCAGCTTTATCAGATGCAGGAAGAAAGTGGGTTTCAATTTTATAATCTATGACCTATCCATTGCTTATCAGCTAAATTTATACCAGTGGGAACGCACTTGACAACAATAGATTGCCTGCTCAAATTAGGAAGAAACTGTTTGGAATTGTGTTTACTTTAATAATAAGGATTCCTAGATTTCAGCATGTGTAACAAGTTTTGATGTAGGATAATTATTTGTTCTTATTTCACTAGTCATATTATATATATATGTATATTTGGAGAGTCATTTAAATTTATGATTGATCTGTGCTTTAAAAAGAATTGAAGGAATCATACCACAGCGATATATGTGCATCCATGCTTATAGCAGCACAGTTTGTAATAGCTAAAGCTTGGAAACAGCCCAAGTGCCCATCAACTGGAAACTGGATAAAGAAGATGTGGTTTTTTTATAAAATGGAGTGCTACTCAGCCATAAAGAACGAGAAACTACAGACATTTATAGCTAAATGGATGCATATTGAGGCCATACTCTTAAGTGAAATAAATAGGACACACATGTGTAAATACTGAATAGTTTCTCTAATGTGAGAAACTGAAAGTGTAAATAAGAATTAAAATGATTAAAATGAATAATTGATAATTTGAAATAGGAAGAAAAGGTCCAAAGGGGTAAGGGTGATGGGAGGGGAAGGGGAAAGGAAAGGGGGGAAAGTAAAAATTATGAGAAAAGAAAAAAAATGGAAACAAAGTCTGTGAAATAGTGAGGGGTGGAAGGGGTGAGGGGTGCACAGGTAATGAGGAAAAAATAAAAACCAAGATATATCATGTACAGGTACAAGCACCCAATGATAAATGTAAATGTATTGTTTACCTAAAATGTACCAATAAAAGAATTTAAGGGAAAAAAATAAAATAAATAAATTTAAAAAATGATATGAGTATTGATGGGTTTATTTCACTATTTGTATTGAATGTTTGAAATATGTTTGTGCATAAGTCAAGTGCACAGGGAAATATATACCTACAGTTAGTTACCCATAGGGGAGATATTTCCCTGTCAATTTCAGATGTAGTTATATTTCTGCTGAACAATTGATACATTTCTGTCTCACTTTGTTACTTAATGTTTTCCTTCCTCCTGTTGGAACCCACCTCTTTTTCTCATTTTATTCATTCATTTATTAAATACTACACCTACAGTGTAGAGCTGTATCAAGCTCTATGAAAGATGCTTAGGGATCTGTGCATGAACAAGATAGCAGGGTTCATATATATTCTATCCAGAAAGCTGTATTGGAAAAAGTCATTGTACATGGAGTAAAAGGGCCTCCTTGGGTCATACATTTATGTTCTAACTTCTCAGGCTCCGACTGACTTTTATACCCTTACCTTTGCTTGCCCAACTTTTCTTTTCTATTTTACTTTTCTTTTTTGTTTTGCAATGTTTTATTTATATTTAAAAACTACCTAAATCCTTTTTGTAAGAAGGCAGAACATAAATGAGTTAACAGTTCTTATTTTACAGTGTGAGTTCAGCTATTTTAGCCAATGTATTTTGTTATTTTAATAGTGCACTCCATTAAAGAACCCTTTTAAGGCATGTTATGGGTAGATATATAAATTGAGTAAAACCTACATGAGTTGAGCAGTCCCAATAAAGGGCTAATTTTCAAATTTAAGTAAAAATATCTCGGTTTTATTTTTAGTTATTTCTTTGTTTTATTAAAAAATTTTCTGGGGATTTGTGTTTAAAAGAAAATAATTGTCATAAATCTTCATTATTTAATTATTTTTATTATAATATTCTAGAATATGTAAAATCACAAAATGGTATATAAGCTCCTTAGGCTTTATGTAATAACTATAAAGCCAAAACAAATTTATAAATTAAATATAAAGACAGCTATAAAATTATTCAAATCAACTCTTTTAATGTGATAGAGAAGGCCATTTTGTTGAAATTGAATTTCAAGGGCAGCTTCATGTCTGATTTTATACATTTTTTGGTTTTGTTTGTGACTTCAATAGTACTGATGTGACTTCAATAAAACTAATAACCTATTCACCTAAGAATGCTTTTTAAAGACAATATTAATATTTTCAAGACTTTGTTTTCTAGTTCAATAACATTTCACCTCATACATAAGCAAAACTGTCAGTAAGAAATTCATGAATGTCAAATTTAGAATTGGTTCAGTTAAAAAAAATCCTGTATTTTTTAAGATAAAGTTAGCATCACAATGTAATTAGGATATGCATTAAATGGAAAACAAATCCAATTACTTCTTGAATAAGGAACAGAAAAAAATTCCATTACATATTTATTATTATGCTTGCTGCTAATGAATTTTTGCAAGTGGGTACATAAAATGATGGGATCTGCTTATAAAAGGAATACATACCAACTGTGGAGAAGATTATTATGAATGTAAAACTTTGACCATGGAATTAGTGAATCAACCCCTTCAGAAGTTTCTTCTTCTCAAACTCTTGCAAAATTTTTGTCCATATAGCAACCTCTTTGAAAGTACACATATTGTATGGATGTACTCAGAGTTCCATGTGATTCTGATAAAATTAATTCTTTTTAGAAATTATCACTGAAATTAAAATATAACATTATCACAAAAAGAAGAGAAAACATATGCAGTCCATAGTTTGTGAAATAATACTTCACAGAATGTTTCCATATCAGGCAGAGCCCTGTGAGATAGAACCATAGCAACACAGGATTGGGGTAGCCAGGCTACTTCCAAGCCCCAAGTCCAGTCTTTTCCCATTCTCTTCCTCACCACTTGTCACCACTCCCCTCATCTGTGGATATTTCAAGCCATTGCTAATCAGCTCCTGCCCTGGAAGTAGAAGAATCACTATCTTTAGCAGAAGTGATGATGAAGAGAAGCTGAGGAATACTAGGGTGATATTTCTCACTTTACTGTGCACACAGTTCCCTGCAGCTCTTGCTCAAATGCAGATTCTGACTAAACAGGTAGGTGGGGCCTGAGACTCTGCATTTCTCATAAACTCCCAGGTGAAATTTTTTTCTGTATGTTACTTTACCTTTGATTTTTTTTTTTTTTTTTTTTTTTTTTTTTGGTTCCAGGGATGGAACTCAGGACCTTGCGCTTGTGAGACATGTGGCGGCACCACTGAGATAAAACCCCAGCCCTAGCTGTACGTTATTTTAAAAATGGCCTAAACTTGGTATTTTACTTGGGACTTAGATACTTTGGTTCCTATGAAATGGAGCAGGAATTTATTAAGTAGATTAACCAGATTATAAGATTCTTACTTCACATGAGTAAAAGCAAAGCTTCACCAGCCCCAAAGGATATTTATTTATAGAACAGAATTTTTCATATCACTAGTTGAAGTGGTTTGAAGTTTCAATAAGATTAACAGCCAAATCTGAAATGAACAGACATTTCTCAGACAAAGAAGTAGAAATAGCAAATAAATACATAAAAAAATGTTCAACATCACTGGTCATTTGAGAGATGCAAATGAACACAATGCTGAGATTCCACTTCACTCCAGAAAGAATGGCTGCTATCATGAAATCAACCAATAACAAATGCTGGTGGGGCTGTGGGGAAAGAGGAACCCTGCTCCACTGCTGGTGGGAGTGTAGACTGGTGCAACCACTGTGGAAATCAGTATGGAGATACCTCAAAGAGCTAGGACTGGAAGTCCCATTTGACCCCTCTATTCCACTGCTGGGGATCTTCCCCAAAGAATTAAAAGAATCATACCACAGTGATATATGTGCACCTATGTTCATAGCAGCACAGCTTGTAATAGCTAAAACTTGGAAACAGCCCAAATGCCCATCAACTGGAGACTGGATAAAGAAAATGTGATTTTTTTATAAAATGGAGTACTACTCAGCCATAAAAAATGAGAAATTAGAGAAATTTAAAGCTAAGTGGATGCACATTGAGGCAATACTCTTAAGTGAAATAAATAGGACACACATGTGTAGATACCGAATAGTTTCTCTGGTGTGAGAAACTGAAAGTGTAAATAAGGACTAAATGTATAATAGGTCATGTGAAATAGGAAGAAAAGGGGCAAAGGGGAAGGAAGTGGGAGGGCTAGGGGAAAGGATAGAAGGGAATGGGATTAATATGAGAAAATGGAAAAATAGGAACAAAATCTTTGTAAATAGGGAGGAGTGGAGGGGCTGAAGGGAGTGCTGGGCAAGGGTGAAAAATAAGAACCAAGAGAGACTATGGAAAGGTGCAAATTTCCAATGATGTATGTCATTATATTGTCTACCTAAAATGTACCAAGGATTAGAATGAATAATCGATAATGCAAAATAGGAAGAAAAGGTCCAAAGGGGTAGGGGTAGTGGGAGGGGCAGGGGAAAGGAAAGAAGGGAAAGGAAAAATGCTGAGAAATGGAAAAAATGGAAATAAAGTCTTTGTAAATAGGGAAGGGTGGAGGGGGTGAAGGGAGGGCTAGGAATGGGGAAAAAATAAGAACCAAGATGCATTATGTAAAGGTACAATTCCCAATGAGAAATGTAATTGTGTTGTATACCTACAATGTACCAATAAAATAATTTAATACAAAAAAAGATTAACAGCCAAAAAATCAATATATCAAATTGTAGAAACTCTGAATTAATTATAAGTATACTTGATGGTAAATCAATAAATCAAATAATTTAGAAGTGAGTTGAGTGATTTTGTTTTCCTTTTGAGGTTGGATTTCAGTGACTACCAAAAGTTTTAAGGCATCATTGTATCAGCTATTCCCATGCTGATATTCATGGCTACGTCTATTTTGATTTGTAATTAAATGCTGAATATTATTGAAAGAAACTCATAACAAAGCTATCTCCTTCACATGAAGCCTAGGAAAATCTTGCAGTATCATAAATGTACTTGGCTGTGAGTGGTAGAGAATTTAGCTCACTATAATTTTAGCAGATGGTGGGTTATTTCCCTCATGTAGAAGGAAGTGTGGGGCAGGGTGACCTAGTATCAATGGCTCAGTGATGTCACTATCATGGTAATTCTCCTGGTTTTTTCCTCGTGATCACAAGATGGTGTCAAGTTTACCTTTAAGGCAGGAAGAAGGGGATAAGACAGTATCAGCCTTATCCATTAGTTTAACCAGGGAAACCAAATATTTCCCAGAAATCTCCAGCAGAGAGATTTCATAAATGCACGGTAATGCAACATGACAGAGCTTTCTTCTCCCAGTGTCCTGTCTTCCTTGATGTTATCACAGCAGGCCACTATCCCCAGTGAACCTTTATAGTGTGGAGATCTGGATCCTCTGGGTAAGATCATATCACTAAAGAACTCAAAAAATGTGTGTTAGCTTCTCATTACTATAACAAAAATACCTGAGATAACTTATAAAGAGGAAAGGTTTATTTTGCCTCATGGTTTCAGAAGGTTGAATCCATGGTTGCTGGCTTTCTTGCTCTTGGACCTGTGATATGGCAGAATATCATGATAGGAGTATGTGGTGGAGTAAAGCTGCTCACTTCATGGCAGTGAGGAAATAAAAGAGAAAAGAAGAAGGGATAGGGATCTACTACCCCTTTCAAGGGGATGTTCCCAATTACCTAACTTCCTTCCATTAGTCATACCTTCTAAAGGTTATGCCACTTCCCAGTGGTGCCAAAGGCAGAAGGCCAAGCCTTCAAGACATGGGCCTTTGGAGACATCCCCATCCAAACTATAGTAGAATGTTACAAAGATTTCAGCACTTTTTTTAGTTTTTGTTTCTTTGACCTCTTCTTAATTTTTGATGCTTTCATATGATACTGTAGTTCTTAATATTAAACTTAGAATATTTGGCATATTTATTTTGAACTTTCCAGGGATTCTTGGCTTTAGCTACCCTAAACTTCAGTTCTTTTTATAAGCATCAGGGTTTTGGAACTATTTCTAAGAAAGGACTACTTTGGCCCCATACATGTGTCTGTGGAGAGCATTCTGTCTTTCAGATTTACAAGGAGCTTTGTATTTCTTATCTTCTTGCAGAGTTAAGAAGTTGGATGACTTCTGTTAGGATGTTAAGTTATTCTATTAATATATTCCTTAGTTTACTAATACTTTAGGTGATTCTATAAGAGATGCTGGGGTTCCAGGTCACAATTCAGGGCCTAGTCCCTGCCACTTCCAGATGTTAGTCTTAAGCAGGATAGAAAATATTTATCCATATTTTAACATTCGTTATTTTGTTTTGGACACAAAATTATAATTTCAATAGAAAAGGAAAGTCTAGTAATACATAAATATATACCAACATATTTTTTGAGACATAAGTTAATGCACTATTTCTCCAAAATTATCTATGTTTAAAGAAAATGGGTGAAATAATTCAGAGCTGTGACTCTGAATGGATAGAGTTCTGATCCTGGGGTACCTGGATGAGAGACATTCATGCAGTGAGGCTTATCGGGGTCCCTTAAATCAACCTGTACAGATGCAGCCAGTACTGCCTACTTTAGTAGTCTTTATAAGGGTTAGCCCCCAGCCACAAACTATGATCAAAAAGAGGTTCCCATGATGGAAACTACTGTGGAATCATGTGAGGTGTATATAGCCAAGTGCCTAGGGTAGAAGTGTTGAATTGCAAGAAAAAAAATCATTGAAGGAGGAGGTGAGAAGCTCTGAAGAGAAATTGAATCTGCTCTTCAGTTTTCTTTGGAGGTAGCTCCCATAATTTTCTACTAAATATTTTCTAAGAGTGAAGACTAATTTCTGTGAATTATGAATTAACAATCAGATTTCATTTCAAATCTCTCACATGTTGTGTTAGGAAAAGCACAGGTATCTATTTTGTTTTTCCTCTGCTCTCACAACACAATCAACACAGAAAACTTCTGTGACCTCAAAAATTTGGGGATTTCTCTCCACCAGAAAGCGACGAATTCTAAAGTGGACACTAGCTGGCTACCTCTAATGCAATTCATTTCTGATACTACCTATCTAGAGACAGTGTCAGATCCCACAAGTTAAGGGTTCAGTTTCCAATACTGCCTCTCCACAACCATCAAATACTAATGCTAATTGTAAGCTTTGGGTTGTTTTACCTCTATTTCTGACCATCAGACTATAAATTGAGGTTCCTACAACTACTTCAATTAACTTTCTGGAGAAACTCACAAAACTCAGGAAAACATTTACATTTACTCTTTTGTTGTAAAGGAAAATATAAAGGATACAGAAAAGAGAAGCATATGGGGAGGTATGGGAGAAGGTACATAGAGTTTCCATGCCCTTCCCAGAAGCACCAAAGGCCAGGGACCTTCTCATGATCAGCTGTCTGGTAGCTCTCCAAATTCTGGCCTTTTGGGTTTTATGGAGACCTCATTGCACAGATGTGATTGCTAATAGCCTGCAGGGCTGGGGGATCCAGCAAGGCCTGTATGATCAGATTCTTCTTGGCCTTTCTGTGCAGCATTCCTCTCTCCAGGGTATGGGGCAAAGACCCTCTGGAATGAAGAGGGTCTTTTGACCTAATATCAGAGTAGGTAGGTCAGAGTTATGAGGCAGGAACCAAGAAAGGAAAAAAAATGTGTGTGTCTATATATATATATCATAATATACCACATAATAAAGAAAAGAGATTTTTGGAAACTTGACCTTTCTGATTAATTTGGACAAAGAAAATGCCCCCATGTAATAAACACTTTTAATGGTAATGGTGGTAAAAATACGAGCACTACTTTTTTTTTTAACCAAAAGCATTTCATCAGCAAATGAGTTACAAAGAAGATAACCCAGATATTTAAAAATTGAAAGAAACTTAGAAAGGGTAGTATCAAGGTATTTGGAAATGACAAAAATTAAATGACTGCTTAAATATATACAGTGGCAAAAATATACCCTTGCTGTTGGGAAGAACAAAGAAAAATGTGTCAGCTTATGGAACCAGGAAATGATGGGACTCTAAGCACTACTTTGATGAGCTACAGCTGGCAAATCTGTTCTGCACATAGCCTTTCACAGCATTTTTACTCTTGTACTTCTGTTAACAAGCCAAGAGCTCTATGTATACCAACTGCTAGGGTTTGAAGTAGGTTTTCCCTAAAAGCGCTTGTGTCCCTCAGAGACTCTGCTTACCTAATTTGCTTCTATTTCCTTAGGCCATGCAGACAAATCCAGTGCCTCTTCCGCATGACAGCCCTTCAAAAAATGTAGACAGTGCTTATACCATCTGAGCTGTCTCTTCTCCAAGCTATCCTTTTCGGGTCCCACTGAATTTTATGAATTAGTGTTTCATGGAACTTTTAAACTTTTATTATTTGAAAGCTTTGGATGATAACATACCTGAATCCAATCTTCCTCCCCTTTTCTACTGCCTTCTTTAACCCTTTCATTTTACCCATGTAATCTAGCATTTGTTCTCTGGACTGTGGGGCACTATGCCAGAAAGAGAGAAATTCAAGAATTGTTGCCTGAGGATAGTAAATAGGTAAGATTTTTGTTTTCTTGTAACTCAGAACAAGAATTAAAAGAAGATGGCCCCCATCCCCCACATTATCACTGCAATTCCCAACTTCATTTATATAATTTTGCCCCATGCAGTGAGGTGTACAGCAGGAGCAAGGGGGCTGGGGCTGGAAAATCTGAGTTGAATCCAGGTGCTGTCCCAGTAATCTTGGGAAATGCCCATGACTTCTCTGGATCTATCTCATTGCCTGTAATATTCAGTAGAGTACCTCAAATAGCACTGATTTGTACAACACTTTACAATATATTTCCCCACATATCATCTCACTGAATACACAGCCCTCCAGCCTGTGTTCTTCCTAAACCTCCCTGTGTTCTTCCTAAAGGGAGATTAGCTGTATTTAGCTGCCTAAGTCTCACTTACTCACCTTATGAGTCTTTATGTCATATTCTTTTGCCATCCAACTTGTTTTTGCATTCCCTGATGTTCTGATTTGCATTTGTATCATTTTCTTTTAATTTTACGTTTCACTGCTTAGCCTGCAGAAATAATATATCCTCCTTCCTAGACAAGGAAACTGAAGCTGTACCGTCTAAATTTTTTCAACTTCCTTCCCCTCTACCATCAAAATTAATGATGCCTTTATCCATCCTTGTCTCCTTCCTATCTCAAAGGAAGCTTCATCCCTTATTCTTTCCAGAGCTAATATCTTCTATCTTTTCTCACTGGCATTTCTCATCAGAATTTCCTCATTATCGAGTGAGATTTTTATATATATATATATATATATATTTTTTTTTTTTTTTCAAATTCCTTTCATCCGTGTTATGATTTAGGTCTAAAATATCCTCCAAAGTCTTGTGTTTGGAAGATGACTGGACCATGGGGCATTATACTCCATTGATGAGTTTAGCAGCTGAATGTGCTGTTAGGAGATGGAGCCTGGTTTGAGGTGGGACACTTGGGGCTTGACCAGGAGGGATGTATTCTTGTCTTGGGTCCTCTCTTTGCCCTCTGCTTCCTGACTTCCACGGAATGAGCTGGTGTCCTCTGCCAAGCCTTTTACCATGACATTTCTGCCTTGGAGCCAGCCGACTTTGGACTACCAGAAATGGTGAACCAAATAAACCTTTTCTCCTTTAAGTTCAGAGGGTCAGGTATTTTGTCCCAGCAATGGGAAAGTGACTAATACAATCCCCAAATAAACCACACAACCTTTTAATAACTGTTTCCAACCTGCGCCCCTTTCATTGCTGCTGATCACACTCAGAGTCCCTGAGAGACAGCTACAGCCCCTAACTTACTTCCCCTCCTTTTAGCTTGTTAAAGTCGTGGAGGTTGGTCTTTTGCTCCTGGGTGCTGACCAATTCTCCTTCCTCACATCACAATCCCTTGCAGAATACTAGCTCTTCCCTGGCTTGGAGCCCTGTGGCTTTTCTTATCCCAGATTTGTCTTTCTCCATCCCCTGGAGCCTGCTCCTGTTTCAGCCCTGCTTTGGTTCGGGTGTGCCCACTGGAACAGAGGTAATGGAAATTTTACCTCAAAATTTATATGTTAATGGTATTTGAGAGGTGAGAACTTTGGAAAGTGATTAGGTCATGAGAGCTCAGCCCTCATAAATGGATTAACCCATTAATGAAATAATGGTTTATTGCAAGAGTATCTTTTTTAAAAAGAAATAAGTGAGCTGTCCATGAACATGTGTTCTGTCTCACCACATGATGCCCTCTGCCATGTTATGATGCAACAAGAAGACCCTCACCCAACAATGATGAAATGCTGGGAAGATGCTGGCACTGTGCCTTTAGCCTTCCTAGCCTCCAAAACTATAAGAAATAAATATCTATTCTTTATTAATTATTCAGTTGTAGACATTTTGTTATACAACAGAAAATAGACTAAGAAAAGCTCATTGATAAAGACTTGCTGAGACAAGGCAGAACATCAGGAGGAAAGGGCACTGAGATTCCACAAACCTGTGTTCAAATCCTGCTGTGTCTTACTGCTGAATTTGGGTAGTCACTTTGCTCTTGGTTTCCTAATTTTTAAGCTGTACCTTGCAAAGTTGTTCTGAAACCCAAAGGAGATAATAGATTTGAAGCTACATAAAAATACTTTAAAAATGATAGCTTTCATAACTTCTCCCTTCTGTAGAAAACTGACTCCAACACTCCCACCACCACCACCAGGCTACCCACATTCCATTTGTCCACCAGTCAGACTATTGCCAAAACTGAGCCTGCCCCATTGTGTTCTCATCTCAGATGTACAGCTGGTCTGTGCAAATAGGTTTAAAGAGCCAGCTACCTCTCCACCTACACTCTTCATTCTCACACGATTTGAATCAATCAATGGGGTCTAAGTCTACTTTTAATTTTATTTTTACCCTCAGCTCTGTGACACATAATGTCTCAACCCATAGCTATAGATTATGACTTCTTGACTCTTAGAACCTAAATGGTTCTCACCAAGATCAAAGCCCATCCTTTCAGGAGCTCAGCCTGTTTCAGATCATTCTGCAGACCAACTCTTAAAATCTTCGCCCTTGTTATTGTGACTTTTCCCTCAAACTCCTGTCTTGCTCTGCTTCTTCTTTTCCCCACTTCCCTGCTAGCTCCTCTGTTGTTTTTTGTTTGTTTGTTTAATGCTACTTTCTCACTTGAGCAATAATACAGCTTAGATCTTGAGTGTTTCCCAAAGTCCCATGTGTCACCAGGCTATGGCCTTCCTGGGAGGTGGTAAAATCTTTAGGAGGTGGTGTCTAGTGGAAGGAAGACAGGTCACTGGGTCATGCCCTGGAAAGGGATAGTATGACCCTGGCCCCTCTTCTCCCTCTCTCTTTGCTCCATGACTACTATGAAGCAAACAGATCCCTTCTGTCATTTACTCCTGCCACTGGCCCAACCAACCATGGACTGAAACCTCCAAAATAAGCCTTTCCTCCTTTTAATTTATCTCAAGTATTTATTACAAAGATAGAAGGCTGACTGACACAAGCAATCTCATGCATGCCAACAAACTTTAGCCATTATCTCCATGCTAAATTTCCCAATCACTGTAACCCTGGTCTAGGCTCTCCTGAATTCCAGACCTGTTTCTGTTTGTCTCACATGGACATATCCCGCAATATCTCATTCCTTTCCTTCTTCTTCTGTTCTCTATCTCTGTGAATAGAACCACCACTCACCCACCTACACTCAAAGCAGAAATTAAGTTACCATTGACTATACCCCCTTATCTACTGCAACTCCCATCCATCTCTATGCTTCATCAATTTTACTTCTTTTCCTTTTTTCTGTTTTGTTTTTGTTTTTGTTGTGTTTGAGACAAAGTCTTGCTATGTAGTTCAGACTGGCCTCAAGTCCACTATGAAGCCCAGCCTCCCAAGTGCTGGGATTATAGTCATGTGCCACCACACCCCACCCATTTTTTCATTGTGTTTCATTCAAATTCTCACAATGCTTTACGCGGCCAAACTGCTCTACTTTGTAGTTACCCTCACATTGGGGCCAGAGCTATCTTTTAAAACTGAACTTCCATTGTTACTTTGCCTAAATGTCTTTGACATGGGCCTTTTTCCAAAATCATCCATGGTGCATTTCACAATTGGGCTCTAGTTTTCCCTTAATGCTCCCCTTGCAGAAAGTCCCCTAGATCCAGGAGAAGTGCCATGTAGCCGCTGTTTAGTTTGCAATTTCTGTTCATTAACTGATCATTTTCACTCACAGACTCTCTCCTCTGCCGAATAGCCCAGATCCTTTTGAATTGTTTAGCATATGCAGGTGATTCAATCTCAAAAAAATTCTTCTGATGGATATTTTTAGTCATCAAATGACAAATATTCTACACATTTATCATAGAGTTTATAAAACTTTAGAGAAAACCTATAACTGTCCAATGGCATCTCAGAAATGAAAGAATTATGGCATAATGACATTAGCAGAGTGATTCTCGAATTTTTTTCCACAGAACACTGAACTATTTATCCAAGCTAAGGGAAAGAACTAGCATGGATAGCTCACAGCATTAAGTACAGAAATACATGTAATTTGTTGTATAACATATGATTTTTCCCCATCTTGCAAAGTGACTTTTCCAAAGAACCTTTTATTAGAGTGATAAAAATCAATTCCCAACCCCAGATACTAAGCAGTTAATACTAGATCTGGGAGTAACTCAAAAGTATGGATACTTTTAAGCATTAGGGAGGCTGGAAAACCACATTTGTTATAGATAATATGAATTTACAACTACAATTTGGACTGAGAATGAGTTTTTCTGTCCTCCTTGATTTGTTTATGTTCTGTGCAGTCTTGTCTTTCGTCTTAGCTCAAGACTGTCATTCATGCTACAACAGTATGCTGTGCCCTGTCATGTATTCTATACTGCTGGGCATATAGAAAGTTGGTGATTTTTGGTTTCTTATCATTATACATGGGTTAGATGTAAAGCACACTCATACAACAGAGTCTACAAATTACAGTCATTGTGGAAACAAGAGATCATTCTATTTTTACTCACTTTCACTTTAATTGTAAATTGTTAGTGGAGGAATTTCCACAAAAGGGTTATGCAAGCATGCCAAATTGCTTGAAATATTTTCCACTTCTCTGACTTCCCATGGGAAAAGCCACTAGGTTGCATTTGTGGCAACTCAGTTGGTTCAAGCAGCCTAATTGGGATTTAGAAACTGGTTTACAGATGAGCATCCAGGATCTCGTCTCCACAATTTCTCTGGAATCTGAAAATCTGCAAAGTACTCATATAAAATGCAGCCTGAGGGATGGTAGTAAACATCATCTTTTGTTCATTTATTCAATACCTTGATTGTATATTTCTTCCTTAAAATTATTTTTTAAAGGAAGATTTGAACTGAGCCAGGAATTCCATCAGGAAGCAAGTATACTGTAGGTTCTTTAAAAGGGGGGAGGGCTCTAACTCTCTTATGTGAGAAATAGACTCTTGGGTACAGGTAACTTCCCCACCCCCTTCCCGGGCAGAAGCACCTGATCACCCTGCCACATCTGTCAGAGCTGCCTAATTGCAAACATAGCCCTTCGTGATGCACTGTACTAATACAAAACAAGTAATGTAAGCTCAGAGAAAAATACTTGTTTAATACTTGGACCCAAGGGGTAAAACTCTTATTGTGATCTTGCTTTGATCACCAGTGGTCATTCTTACACACCCATCCATGCACCTCTCTGAATTTCATTTGTCGTAGTTTTTAAATTCTAACACTGATTGTCATTTAAATTAGACAGAGAAAAAAGCAATGCTTTGTTTGCCTCTGAAACTTTACAATGTTTATTAATCACTGGGAGATCTTGCTGGAGTGCAGGTTCTGATTTAGTGGAAAGAAAGCTGCATCTCCAGTGTGCTCCCAAGTTCTCTGACGCTCAAGTCTTGGATCACAATTTGCATAGGAAGGATATAGACTATTAGATATTCTCCTTTCATTTTTTCAGAATCCCTATGCAATCTTTTCACCATCTGACTTGCTTGGTGACCAATACAACTGACATACCCTAGATATATCTTGGCTGCTTCATCTCTTCTTAAATCTGTTCTTCTCTTTGCCCTTGTTATTCCCTCTGGAATCTTTCAGGAAGCACACTAGTGTCTGGGACTCTGATAGATCACATAAGATGTTCAAGACTAGTCCTTCCTGACAATTTTAGGAACAAGATGTCACACACCCTTTCTTTCCACTTATAACTGAACTGTCAGCTCCCCACTTCCATCTCAGGCTCCTAGGGCAGTGAAGCTCAGCCGGTCCCAGCACCTGGAAGGAGGCTCCCCTGCTAGCATCCCAAGCTCTTAGGGCAGAGAAGGTGAGCCGTGTGGGTGCCAGAATCACCCCCCCCACCCATGAAAATGAGAAGACACATAAACAAGCCTCAAAAACAGACTTCCAGATCACCTACAGCAACCCCAAAGGGAAATGAGATGGAACACTCTGACACTCAACCACCTGGACTCTCTGAACTGGCAACAAAAGAGGATCTGGCAAAAATGAAATCAGAAATAATTACTCAGATAACAGCAAAGATTGTGCTCATGGTGCAAGGCATGATTAATAAATCTAGAGAGGACACAGATTAAAAAAAATAGAGGATCTGAGGAATATGATGGAATCCCAACATAGGAAACAAATGGAATCCATAAAACAGATACAAACAGATTTCCAAGAGATTAAAAACTCCATCGAAAGTCTGCACAGCAGAATGAACCAATGTGAGGATAGAATTTCAGATATAGAAGATACGATTGCAATTAGTGAGGAGGAAAAGAAAAGTTGCTTTAAAATTGTAAGGGAACACAAGAAATCAATCCAGCAGCTGCTAGACGATGCAAAGAAGAATAACATAAGACTGATTGGAGTCAATGAAGAAACAGGAGAGAGTGCAGATGACATAAAAAAACTCTTCACAGAAGTGATGGCAGAAAACTTCCCAAGGAGGGGAAAAGAACTTGACATACAGATAAGTGAGGCATATAGGACTCCAAATAGCCTTGATCAAAAAAAAATCTACACATAGGCATATAATAGTTAGGATTCCAGAAATCCAACAGAAGAATAAAATTCTACAAGCAGTGAGAGAAAAGAAACAAATCACATACAAAGGAAAGCCCATCAGAATCACAGAAGACTTCTCAATGCAAACCCTCAAGGCAAGAAGAGCTTGGAGTGATGTATTTCAAGCCCTAAAGGAAAACAGCCTCCAACCCAGATTGATGTACCCTGCAAAACTATCTTTCAAAATTGATGGAGAAATAAGATGCTTTCATGATAAAGAGCACCTCAGGAACTTCATGAATACCAAACAGGCACTCCAAAAAATTTTAGGCAATACCCTAGGAAAAGACAATGAGGATCACAACCCCAGGAAACCCAGCAGAATGAATCCATTGGGTGTGACAAATTAAACACAAAGGGGGAGAATCCAACAAAAAGAAAAAGTCATGACAAGGCTTTGAAAACTTTTACTTCATCTCCCTAATGAGTGTATAATTCAATCTTATTATTGCACTGATTAGTATTTTTCTGATTCTAGAGTTGCACACCATTCCTTGTGCTATACTGGCTATTTATCATCTTCTTATGTCTACATTTTAATTGGGTTGTCTATTAATGAGCTCTAAGAATTCTTTATATAGTCTGCTCATAGGTTATATGCATTGTAAACATGGTTTGTTTGGGGCCGGGGATTTAGCTCAGTGGTTCTGCCACCTCCTTGCAAGTGGAAGGATCCGAGTTTGATCCCCGGTACCAAACAAAAAATGTGGTTTGTTTAAAGACTACTTTTCGTTTTAATGATGTCATTTAAAGTTCTAAATTTTGATGAAATCTCATTTATCAATTTTTTTCTTTTATACATCATGTTTTTTGTATCCTAGGTAGTGCTTGCCTACCCTGAATTCATAAATATTTTCCCTTATAATTTCTTCTTAAAGTTTTATACTTTTAGGCTTTCTTATTTAGGTTCATAGCTCCCTTCAAGTTATTTTCATGTATGGAAAAAAAGGGTTGAGGTTAATTTTTTATATACAGATACCAGGTGTTCTAGTGCCGTTTGCTGAAGACACTGTCTCTTCCTCAGCTCTTGAGTTGAGTTTATATTCTACAAAATGCTAATGTTAAATAATCTTTCAAAACTCAGTGGACCATATATGTGTGTTTCTATTTCTAGATTCTCTGTTTTATTCAAATGATCTATATGTCTTTCCTTACACCAATACTGTCTTGATTACTGCAGCTTTAGAAGAAGTCTTAAAATTGGGTGCTAAAATTAAAATTGGCAACACTGTTTTTGTTTTTGTTTTTGACTTTTCTGGGTCCTTTGTACTCCTACATAACTTTTAAATTTCAATATCCAATTCTTCATTTATAGCAAGTATACACAGACCTGAATTTTTATATATACCTTGTGTTTTCTAATCCTGCTAAATTCAAGCACAAGTTCTAGGGGCTCCTAGAGATTTCTAAGTATTTTCTCTGTAGATGATCATTTCATCTACATATAAAGATTTTGCTTCTGCCGTGCCAACCCTATCCTAGTTGTGTCATTTTATTGCCAGACTATTTTGGTGGGGACTAGGTTTCAAAGTTTAATGGACAGATAAAGAGTAAGCATATCTGCCCTTGTTCCCCACCTTAAGGAGAAAGCATTGTATCTTCTCCATTCATACAAGGCGTTCTCTCTGGAAGTATGGAGTACATGTCTTTAATCTGTTGAGAAGTTTCTGTCCTACTTCTAGTCTCCCGATAGCTTTTACCATGAACAGCTGTAGAATTAAGTATAATAGTATTTCTCCAACTAGTGACAGGGTCACATGGCTTTTTCCTTTCCTCTGTCAAAATGATGACTTTTCGGGGTGGATCTTCCAATGCTGAACCAACACCGCCATCCCTATAATAAAACCACTTTCTACATACTGCCAGATCTGACTTCTAAGAGTTTGTTTTGTTAAACAAATTTCTATCTATGTTCATACTTTTTTCTTCTATTATCTTTATCCAATTTTAGGATTAGCGCAATGTTGAGTTTCTAAAACGAGGGGAGAAGTGTTCCTTCTTTTTTCTGCTTTAATTGTTTGATATAATTTATCAGTTAAAATGTATATGAGCCTGCTGTTGTCATATAGGTAGGTTTTCGAGCTAGGAATATACTTTCTTTAATAGGTGCTATTCAAATTTTATATTTCCTCCAGAGTTAGTTTCATTAATTTGTCTTCTAAGTTACTTCTTAGAAGTTGTCAAATTTATTTCAAAAAAGATTTTTGTAATATGCTTTCTATATCCTTTTAAATTCTGTAAAATCTGTGGTAATGTCTCCTAGCTCTTAATGTTGTAATTTAAAAAATGTATAACTGATATTGTGTAACAGGAAGAAAAGGTCTAAAAGAGCAGGGGAATTGTGAGGGGTAGGGGAAGGGAAAAAAGGGAAAGAAAAAAGTATGAGAAGAGGAAAAAATGGAAACAAAGTCTTTGCAAATAGGGAAGGGTGGAGGGGGTGAAGGGAGGGCAAGGGAAGGGGAAAAAAAATAAGAACCAAGAGACTCACGTAATGGTACAAGATCCCAATGATGAATGTAACTGTATTTTATACCTAAAATGTACCAATAAAGTTAATGGGGGGAAAAAATGAAATATAACTGAACTGTTTGGAAAAATGCACTGGGAAGGTAGGAATGTGTCAAAAACTCCCTGTGGGTCTTAAGCTGATATACTTCTGTTTCTTTCTCATTAAAAATAAAAAAAGCTGAATTCAATTGTCTGTGAAAGCTCCTTTGTGCTCCAATACTTTAAGCTTCTGAGAGTTGATCCAATCATCTGGATAAATTCTTACCTGCTTGAACCAACAGATGCTCCTTTAAGAAGGTTCTGCCACTGTGGAAATCAGTATGGAGATATCTCAAAGAACTAGGACTGGAAGTCCCATTTGACCCCACTATTCCACTGCTGGGGATCTTCCCCAAAGAATTAAAAGAATCATACCACAGTGATATATGTGCACCCATGTTCACAGCAGCACAGTTTGTAATAGCTAAAACTTGGAAACAGACCAAATGTTCATCAACTGGAGACTGGATAAAGAAAATGTGGTTTTTTTTTTAATAAAATGGAGTACTACTCAGCCATAAAAAATGAGAAATTAGAGACATTTAAAGCTAAGTGGATGCACATTGAGGCAATACTCTTAAGTGAAATAAATAGGACACACATGTGTAAATACCAAATAGTTTCTCTAGTGTGAGAAACTGAAAGTGTAAATAAGGACTAAATGTATAATAGGTCATGTGAAATAGGAAGAAAAGGGGCAAAGGGGAAGGAAGTGGGAGGGCTAGGGGAAAGGATAGAAGGGAATGGGATTAATATGAGAAAATGGAAAAATAGGAACAAAATCTTTGTAAATAGGGAAGACTGGAGGGGTTTAAGGGGGGGCTGGGCAAGGGTGAAAAATAAGAACCAAGAGAGACTATGTAAAAGTGCAAATTTCCAATGATGAATGTCATTATATTGTATACCTAAAATGTACCAATGATTAGAATGAATAATCGATAATGTAAAATAGGAAGAAAAGGTCCAAAGTGGTAGGTGTAGTGGGAGGGGCGGGGGAAAGGAAAGAAGTGAAAGGAAAAATGCTGAGAAATGGAAAAAATGGAAATAAAGGCTTTGTAAATAGGGAATGGTGGAGGGCGTGAAGGGAGGGCTAGGAATGGGGAAAAAATAAGAACCAAGATGCATTATGTAAGGGTACAATTCCCAATGAGAAATGTAATTGTGTTGTATACCTACCATGTACCAATAAAAGAATTTAATACAAAAAAAAAAAAGAAGGTGGTTCTGTTTCCACTCCCACCTCTGTGGAAGAGCACCTTACTCAGGCAATAAGAGTTGGATGATAGCGTTGCATCTTTATTAGTTTGTCACATAATTTATCACATAATTATGTCATCACATAATTTATCCATTGCCGTCATACATATTCAAAGTGGACCTGTCTTATGGACTCTAAATGTCTGGTCAAGTGCAGAGAAGGGAGACAGTCACAAAGTCTTGTCTTTAGTTCCCACACCATAGGCTCAGCTGGACTGGGCAAAAATTTACCCAGAACACCTAAAATCAGCTTCAACCCAAACAGGAAGTAGAAAGTGAATCTAAGAAGTGAAGCCAGAGATGAGAGCTGGAGTATTACCAAGGGAGTGAGATGGAACAACTGTCAAGAAAATAAGATGTGATCAGAAAGTGGAAGGTTTGGAAATAGGGCAGAACACTGAATTTGAAAGGGTGAGAGGTGAATGGATCTGGAGGAAGGCCCTGAACACGTCATTCATGGGCATGAATTTTCAAGTTTCTAGACTAAAGGAGTTACTCAGGGCTGGTTAGAAAACTTTGTGAGGACAGAAACTCTGCTCATTTTATTGCTGAGTGCCTTAAACAAGTGCCTGATGTAACAAGAGATGAATTATAAAGAAAGAATGAACAAATGAATGCATAAATGAAACAAATTACATGCAGGTCACACAATTTATCCATGCCCTTCCCCATATATATTTTCTCCAAATTTTTGCCACCATGAAATTTGTATCCTTATTATTTCTAAAGCAAATTAAATAGTCTCTCCGATTATCTGGTCTCTTCAATTTCAATGTATACTATAGAATGCAGCTGGATTAATCCCCTTGTTTGTAACTATTTGTATATTCTGTTCCATCAAAGTAAGTTTCTTGAGGTCAGAGAAAGTTGTCCTGCCAAGTTTTATATGTCTGATGTAGTTGGCACTGAAGAAATAATTGTAGAAGTGAATCATCTAATGAACATATGTTAAGTCATTATAAGGATGATTCAGTAGCATATACATTTAAAGCCATTTCCTTATATAATCTTCAATACCCAGATACTTGAGAATTACACTTGACTAAAATATTTTTATAAAACCCACCCCATTCAAATTTTCACATTAACTATTATTTTAAGGTTAAATTTGTGTTGTTTTTAAGCTACAAAACCTTTTTATGTAACAGTAGTCCTTCACTTTTTCTAAAGTATCAGAACCTTGAGAGCTATGAACCCTCTTTCTCCACAAACATACCTATGCATGTAAAAACAGTTGTGAACGTGATTTCATGGGACCCAGGATCCCCTAAACCCTGAGCAGCCCCTAAACCCTGAGCAACTCCTAAAGTGGATAGAGGTCAACCCTGAACTTCTGCTTCTGCTGGGGAAGAACACAAGTTTTCTACAATTAAAGACCCTCCCCTATGCCCTCCTCCCAGACAACCCTTCCCCCAGCCCTGCAATTAGGAATGCAGAGAGCCAGTTCATCACTTCCAATTTTGAAACAGAACACATTCAGGGCACAGTACATGACAGGACACAATTTATTTTTGTAGCCTTGTCAACAGTAGTCATTATCATGGGTTTATGAAAAGCAAGAAGGGATTGGCTAGTGTGGTTTCTCTTGAGGCCTGGAAAAATAGGCAGGTGCTTTTGAAATTGCCAGCTGATGAAAGAAAGCACACAGAATTATCCTCTATTCTACTCTGTTGGCCCCTGGGAGGTTTTGGCTGTCCTTGGAAGAGATGTTGGTAGCAAGGGTTGATTCTCTGTTTCAGGGCCCTCCCCGACATTTCCTTTTTCTTTAAAGATTTCTTTCTTCCCACTTCAAAATAGAACATAGATTTGATGTGTAGGAGAAAGTTTTCTGGAAGAAGGGGTATTAGGTTTGCAAAAAAATTTTAAATAAAGTTAACCTGTTGAATGTTGATTCTGGCTTACTATCCTCACCACTTTATCTCAGAAGAAAGGGCTTTTAAGTTTCTCTTTCAAGAGGAGATATTTTAATATCCTTTGCAATTTTGAAAAAAATTTCTCTGATGGAAATTATCATGGGATGACAGAAGAGAACAGAAAACTCTGGTAAGCTCTCAAAATTTAATCACCTTTCACACTCTAACTTTTCACTGTTTTTGCTGGGTAACCGCCACCTTCAAGTGATAGATTCATGGGATCTACCTAGAACTTGAAACAAGATCATCAGCCTCTTTATAGAGTGATAATAACCTTTCCCGGCCTCGCCTGTTCAACTCATGATTGACTTCTCAGTATGTTGAGAGACAGCTACTTTGGTAAGCAGCATGTTGATGCATAAAAAAGCATGGCAATTGGTTACCAATTATATAAGAAAATCATAGCTTAATAGACATCATCAATTTTGACTTATGTCACCAGAATGAGTATAATTATGGAGTAGGGATGGTATACCTTTCATCTTATTAACCTATGAATAAATCAATCATTCTGCAACAGGTTTCAGATGAAAGGGGAGCAAGTTGAAACCTGAAGGATGAGTTATTAAGAGATGTACATAAGGGGAAGACTTTGCATTTGGGAGGAATATGGGTTCAGAATGAATCCAAGCATCATTTGGTAACAATTGTACATAAGAGTATTGATGCATACATAGCAGTCATGTTCCATAAGCCTATTTCTATAAATCTTGCTCATTAATTAATGCTCTCATTTGTAATCTTTTATATAAATATATCGTATATGATATGATTCAAACCACACTTAAGCGAAGAAATCTAATTTGGTAAAAAAAGAGGGATAGTTTACCTAAAAATGTGACTTATCTCAGTTTCCTGTGGATGGAAAAACACACAGAAGTCCCAGTCCTCCAATTCAAGGCTTCAGCTGCAGCATAGCAGCAAGAAAAAAAAAAATAGAGCCAATTAATGCTACCACACTAATTGTTCTTTTCAGCAATGAAAGATAAGACATGGTATATATGCCTATCAATTTGGAGTGAGTTTCTTGTTTTTTCACTCTCAAACGTGCTGTTACTTAACTGTGTGAGCTTAGACAGGCACTTTGCATATCTAGATCCCAATTCCTCATTTGTAAAATAAGAGGATTAGAATTACAAGGTCTAGCATTTATTGAACATTTTAATCGTGCCAGGTACTATGCCTAGCATTTTATTGTATCTTCTTAAATCCTTAAAACAACATTCAAAGTAGATATCATCTCCACATTACAGAAGTAATGAGGCTAAGAGAAGTGGATTAACTTGCCAGTTGTGTCATAAGAAACAAGTGATAGATCTACAATTGGAATCCTACACTATGAGGCCTCAAAATATGGTGCTTGTCCTTGAGGTGCTAGGGCTACCATAACAAAGTGCCATGAACTGGGTGCTTGAACAACAGTAATTGATTGTCTTACAGTTCCAGAAGACAAGACCAAGATGTCAGGAAATTTGATTCTTCCTGAGGCTGTGAAAGAGAATCTGCTCCATGGCTCTCACCTAGCCTCTGGTGGTTTGCTGACAGTCTTTGGTGTTCCCTGGCTTGTGGCAGCATCATCCCAATCTTCACATGATGTTTTCCCTGTATAACATATCTGTGTTCAAATTTCCCTTTTCATGATACTAATCATATTGGATTGGGAGATAGCCCTACTCCAATATGACCTCATCTTAACTAATGTCTTCTACAATAACCCTATTTTGAAATGTCATATTCTAAGGTGCCAGATATTTGGACATAATTCAACACACAACAGTGTTTACATGGTAAAGCTGTAAGCTAGAAGTGCACAAAGTCAACTAGTACTAGGAAACAAGCAATAGTTGTAGATAACACTATTTGTTGGGATAAATGAGTGTTTGCTTTGTTGGATGATCAATGTCAGCTCTTCAGAAGTCTGAGAAATCATACTTGTCTGGAATGATCTGGGAATGCCTTCCACTGTGACCCATCACAATGAGTATGAAAGAATAGCCATCTAAATCAGTAGACAGACAAAAGAGCAATTACTCTCCCTGTGTAGAACAATACGCATTTGTTAGGAATTATGAGATATAAAATATGTGGGGACCTTGTCCTTGTCGTCATGGAGCTCACGATGTAGCTCAAGAGAACAGATTGAACTTGATAAAAAGCTATCCAGGCAAAACCTTCTCTTCTTGTTTGCCTTCAACTGTAAATAAAGAGCGTGAGGAGCCTCCAGCTTAGCCATGCGTGTGGACAGAGCAGGAGCAGGCTGAGGGCGCCCTGCTCAGTCCAGCTCGCTCCGCCCACTTGCGACCAGGAGACCGAACCCCTACTTGGATCCACTCTACAGAGGCACAGGGGGGCATAAAGGCCATTGTCCTGAGCTGCAGAAGTGAACAACATAGAGAGGGCCTCTCTCAGGCTCCCTGATGAAAACTGAAACCTGCTGGAAAATTGAAGAGAATCTCTGCAATAAAGGCACACCAGACCACCATACTTGGTTAAATTGGAGGGATCATCACCGCCCGTCAGAACCTGGGCTATCTTCAGGGGAAAGGCAGCTGGAACCTGCAGTAGAACCTGGCAGAGTTCAACAATGCAGGAGGTCAGGGAGCTCAACTTGGGACCTGCAGCCAGAAATCTGCCTGAATCTCACAGGTCTGAGACTGGCTTACTGAGACTCATTGACTTATATCTGGACACAGCTACCCACATTGTCTATTGTAACAGCAGAGGCTTACCCTGAAGGAGGCCCTTCATTTTTATCTTTTATTTGTTATTTTCAAAATTACCACTATATTTTTTTTGCTCTTATTTTAAATTTTTTTTCTGATTTGCTACTCTTTTAAACTTTTTATTTTTCTCTTTTTTCTTTCTTTTCTCTTTTCTTTCTCCCTCTCTCTGCCTCACTCCCTTGCTGTCCCACATTATTCTTCATCTCCCTTTGTGTTCCTATTCAGGCCCTAATTCATATTTCTTTCTTATTTTTCTTTTCTTCTCTTTCCTTCTCTTGCCTGTGCCTTCTGGCCTCACTGATACCTTCCCCTATCCTTCTATTTACCTATTCCTCTCTCTCCAATGCCTTCTAACTCCCCATCCCAAAGAGTAAAGTTGCTATATGAAGAATTTATTCACTATAAACATATGTTGGGTTGGGCCTTGATTTTGATTTAATTCACACAGTTAAAGGTGATAGATTAATAACTACTACAAATTGTCATTTTCTAAGATGGACTTGATGCTATGGTGTTGCTGATTGTAACACTTGGGCTAAGGTGTTGTGATTGATCTAATCAGTTGTCCTTTCTGGTATAATGAAAATGAGACATCCTCAGAGCCATTAGAGACTCAAAACCTAAAGACAGCTACATCTGGAAGACACCTCTGAGAAGCAGTCATTCCATAAGGGTTCTAAATACATCAACAAAGATATTTACAATAAACAACTTCAAAGTATCAACCTAGGAACTAAACAAAGGACAGTACCAAAATCAAAAATGAGAAGACATTTAAGTAAGGCACAAACTCAGACTTCCTCCCAACAAAAGGCAAATTCTGGGCGAAATGAAGTGGAAAAGTCTGATACTCAACCACCTGGACACCCTGAACTGATAGCACAGGAAGTAACAAAAAGGATGACTGAGGCTCTAGAAAAATTCAAAACAGAAATAATTTCCTAGATAATTACAGAGATGGGGAGCACAATGAAAGATTAGAGGCTCTAGAACAGAAACAGATTAAAAAAAATAGAAGAGCTCAGAAACATGCTGGAAGTCATGAATGCTCAGCATAAGAAAAAATGGAAACCATGATCACCCAATGTAAGAAAGAAATGGAATCCATGAAACAGATTCAAACAGATATTCAGGAGATTAAAAACTCCTTTGAAAGCATGCAGAGCAGATTAAGGGAATCTGAAGATAGAATATCACATATAGAAGACAGGGTTGTGGTTAAGGACCATGAAAACAGAGCTCTCTCCAAAATAGTAAGGAACCATGAGAAATCAATCCAGCTGCTCCTAGATGACACAAAGAAGAATAACATAAGATTGATAGGAGTCCATGAAAAAACAGGAGAAGTACAATTGACGTAAAAAAACTGTTCACAGAAGTAATAGTAGAAAACTTCCCAGACAGAGGTGGAGAATTGGACATACAGATAAGTGAGGCATATAGAACTCCAAATAGCCATGATCAAAAAAAAGTCTACATCTAGACATACAATAGTCAAAATCCTAGAAACCCAACAGAAGAACAAAATCCTACAAGCAGTTAGAGAAAAGAAACAAAACACCTATAAAGGAAAGCCCATCAGAATCACAGCAGACTTCTCAACACAAACCCTCAAATCAAGGAGAGCCTGGAGTGAAGTATTTCAAGCCCTAAAAGGAAAGAACTTCCAACCTAGACTGTTGTATCTCGCAAACTTATCTTTCAAAATCGATGGGGAAATTAGATAATTCCATGACAAAGAACACCTAACCAGCACTCCAAACAATTCTAAACAATATCCTAGAAAAAGACAATGAAGGTCACAACTCTATGAGGCCCAACAGAGGGAGCCCACCAGGCAAGGTAAGAAACTAAAGGGAAAGGGAGAAAAATAAAAAATAAAAGAGCGAACAACAGCAAAATATCATGACAAGGATGAGTCAGTACCTATCAATTATAACTCTCAATGTTAATGGCCTCAATTCACCAATCAAAAGAAATAGACTGACAGAATGGATTAAGAAGCAAAATCCAACAATATGCTGTATACAAGAAACACACCTAACTCAAAAAGAAATTCATAGATTGAAAGTAAAAGTATGGAAAACAGTTCTCCACGCAACAGGAACCCAGAAAAAAGCAGGCGTAGCAATCTTATTTGCCAACAAAGTAGATTTCAAACCAAAACTAATTAAGAGACAAAGATGGTTACTACATCCTTGTGAAGGGAATAATCCAAGAGGAAGAGATGACAATCCTAACTATATATGCATCAAATACAAATGCCCCCAACTATACAAAACAAATATTAATGGACATGAAAAATCAAATAAGAACTAATACAGTTGTAATGGGGGACTTCAATACCCCACTATCACAAATAGACAGATCATCTAGACAAAAATTAACAATGAAATTCTAGAACTGAACCAAGCTATTGAACAAATGGACTTAATAGATGTTTGCAGAGTGTTTCACCCCACAAAATCAGAATACACATTCTTTTCAGCTGCACACGGGTCATTCTCCAAAATAGACCACATGCTAGCTCATAGGACATATCTAAGTCAATGTAAAAGAACTGAAGTTACCCCCTGTATATTATTGGACCAGAGTGCAATAAAATTGGAGGTCAATAACATAAGAAACCGCAAAATTCCAACAAACAGATGGAAATTGAATAACAGCCTCCTGAACAACCAATGGGTCACAGAGAAAATTAAAGAAGAAATTAGACAATTTCCACGAGTAAATGACAATGCCATTAAAACACACAGGAATTTATGGGACACAATGAAAGCAGTTCTATGTGGGAAATTCATAGCAGTGAATGCCCATATTAGGAAAACAGAGCGAACTCACATAAATAACTTAATGCAGAACTTCAAGATCCTAGAAAAAGAAGAGCATGATAAACCCAAATCTCATTCAAGAGAGGAAATTATAAAGATCAGAGCAGAAATCAATACAATGGAGACTAAGAGAATTATACCAAAAAGTAATGAATCAAATAGTTGGTTTTTCAAAACAATAAATAAAATTGATAAACCTTTAGAAAACCTTATCAAAAAAAGGAAAGAAAAGGCTCAAATCCATGCAATTAAAAATGAAAAAGGTGAAGTCACAACAGACCCAGCAGAAATCCAAGGATCATCAATACCTACTTTGAGAAACTGTACTCTAATAAAATGGAAAACACAGAAGAAATGGACAGATTCCTATGTACATATGAATTGCCAAAGTTAAATGAAGAAGATATAGAAATTCTAAACATCCCAATTACAATGAGTGAAATTGAAAATGTAATGAAAAATTTACCAACAAAGAAAAGCCCAAGTCCTGATGGCTTCACTGATGAATTCTACAAGACATTTAAAAAAGAACTATCACAATTACTCTTTAAACTCATCAAGGAAATTGAAAGGGAAGCAAGGCTTCCAAATTCATTCCTGGAAGCAAGTGTTACTTTGATTCCAAAACCAAGGAAAGACCCCACCCAAAAGGAGAACTACAGGCCAATCTCCCTAATGAACATAGATGTAAAAATCCACAACAAGACACTGGCAAACAGAACACAGAGGGTCATCAAGGAAATCATACATGCTCACCAAGTTGGATTTATCCCAGGGATGCAAGGATGGTTCAACATTCCTAAATCAATAAATGTAATACACTATATTAAGACTCAAGGACAAAAACCATATGATCATATCAATAGATGCAGAAAAAGCATTAGACAAAATCCAACACCCATTCATGATAAAAATGCTACAGAAATTTGGAATAGAAGGTCTTTATCTCAACCTGATTAAGGATATCTATGAAAAGCCAGCAGCCAACATCATACTAAATGGTCAAAAACTGAAAACTTTCATGCTAAAATGAGGAACAAAACAAGAATACCCACTATCACCACTCCTGTTAAACATAGTTCTGGAAACATTAGCCACAGCAATTAGAAAAGAGAAAGAAGTAAAAGGAAAAAAGATAGGAAAGGAAGAAGTTAAGCTGTCATTATTTGCTGACGATATGATACTTCACATAGAAGACCCAAAAAACTTGGTCAAAAGACTTCTAGACCTAATTGACAGATTCAGAAGAGTAACTGGATATAGGGTCAACACTCAAAAAACAATAGCCTTCTTATACACAAATAGCAGAGTCACTGAGTGAGACATTTGGTAAATGATTTCTTTTACAATAGCATCCAAAAAAATGAAATATCTAGGAATCAACCTCACAAAGGAAGCAAAAGACCTCTACACTGAAAACTACAGCACTCTGAAAAAGGAGATAGAGGAGGATATAAGAAAATGGAAAGATATCCCTTGTTCCTGGGTAGGAAGAACCAATATAGTGAAAATGTCCACACTTCCAAAACTACTATATAGATTTAATGCAATGCCGATTGAAATTCCAACAATATACTTTACAGAACTAGAGAAAACAATCCAGAAATTCATTTGGAACCAGAAGAGACCTAGAATAGCAAAAGCAATTCTAGGCAACAGAGACATGGCTGTGGGTATCACAATGCCCAACTTGAAACTATACTACAAAACTACTGTGATAAAAACAGTATGGTACTGGCAAAGAAACAGACCTGAGGATCAGTGGAGCAGATTAGAAGATGCAGAAACAACTCCAGACACACTCAACCACCTCGTCTTTGACAAAGGAGCCAACCATCCTCATTGGAGGAAAGATAGCCTATTTAATAAATGGCTTTGGAAAAACTGGATTTCAACCTGCCAAAGATTAAAACTAGACCCATACCTATCACCATGCACTAAACTAAGATCAAAGTGGATTAAAAATCTAAATATTAAGACAGAAACACTAAACTTGCTGGAAGATAAGTTAGGTAGAACTCTTGACGACATTGGCATAGGAAAAGACTTTATGAACAAAACTTCAGTAGCACTGGAAATAGCACAAAGAATCAGTAACTGGGATCTCATCTTATTAAAAGGCTTCTGCACTGCAAGAGAAACCACCAACAGAGCTAAGAGACAACATACAATGTGGGAAAAAATATTTAGTAGTTGTACCTCAAACAAAGGACTACTATCTAGAATATACAAAGAATTGAAAAAAAATCAGACCCCTCTAATTCAAAGACCCAATTCAAAAATGGGCATCTGAAATGAACAGACATTTCTCACACAAAGAAGTAAAAGCAGCAAATACATGAAAAAATGTTCAACATCACTGGTCATTGGAGAGATGCAGATGAAAACAACACTGAGATTCCACCTCACCCCAGAAAGAATGGCTGCTATCAAGAAATCAACCAATAACAAATGCTGGTGCGGGTGTGGGGAGAAAGGAACCCTTCTCCATTGTTGGTGGGAGTGCAGACTGGTGCAACCACTGTGGAAATCCATATGGAGATACCTCAAAGAACAAGGGCTAGAGGTCCCATTTGACTGAGCTATTCCCCTGCTGGGGATCTTCCCCAAAGAATTAAAAGAATCATACCACAGTGATATACATGCACCCATGTTTATAGAGGCACAGTTTGTAATGGCTAAAGCTTGGAAACAGCCCAAGTGCCCATCAATTGGAAACTGGATAAAGAAGATGTGATTCTTTTATAAAATGGAGTACTACTCAGCCATAAAGAATGACAAACTAGAGACATTTATAGCTAAATGGATGCATATTGAGACCATACTCTTAAGTGAAATAAATAGGACACACATGTGTAAATACCAAATAGTTTCTCTAGTATGAGAAACTGAAAGTGTAAATAAGGATTAAAATGATTAAAATGAATAATTGATAATTTAAATATTAAAAGGTCCAAAGGTGTAGTGGTGGTGGGTGGGGAAGGGGAAAGGAAAGAAGGGAAAGAGAAAGTTATGAGAAAAGAAAAAAAATGGAAACGAAATCTATGTAAATAGAAAAGAGTGGAGGGGGTGAAGGGCGCACAGGTAATGGGGAAAAAAGTAAGAACCAAGATATATCATGTACAGGTACAAGCACCCAATGAAAAATGTAAACATATTGTATGCCTAAACTGTAGAAATAAAAGAATTAAAAAAAAAAAAAACTATCCAGGAAAAAGTTTAAAACACACCCTTAATCCATATGGATGTGGCCACAGGAGTGACAGGGCCCAGGATGAGACTTTAGGAATGTCCAGTGGTGAACAGACACACAGATTTCTTTTTTTTTTTTTTTTTGGTACGGGAGATCAAACTGAGGATCCTGCACTTGCAAGGCAGGTGTGGGAAGCACTGAACCAAACCCCTGGCCCCATCAGCTTTTTTAAAAGGATGGGATTTGCATAAGAAAAAAAGCAGAAAGAGAGGCTCCCAGGGCAAACAGCTGCTCTGATGAAACTGAGGCCTGAGAGGCAGCAGACATAGCAGTCCATGAGAGCACCAGGGGCTTGTAGGGAAATGCTCCACAGAAAAGATGGAAGCACTGTCCAGCTACTGTACCTACATCTTTCCAGAGTCCCATACCAAAGCCACTGATCTCTCAAGACATTTTCCAAAGTATGTGGTCAAATCTTGTGTTCTGTGGCACACTGATAGGTGTTCCTCCATTTTAAACATAAATCACAAGTTTAAGAAATAATAAATTAGTTAGCAATATAATTTTAGTCAGATCCTGGAAAAAGTAGCATACTCAAAGTGAGTAATTTCAGGACAGTTTAGGAAATTGGAAGGATATGAAAAAACCATAAAGAAGAGAGTAGTGGCCCAGAACTGGTACCAGTAGGGAGCCCTCAACCACTTGAAGGGTCAGGGAGAGAAAGGGTACTGCACTGCAGAGGGACATGCACCAAGACCTGTACCCCGGAGTTGAGGGACATGGCCAGCCCATGGCAACTGGGAAGGGCAGAGCCAGCAGAATAAATATATCCACTGTACTGCCTTCCCTCCCCCTGACCTCCTGTTGCCTCCTGCTGATGGCCAAACCCAGCGAAGGCCATGAAAAGGTGTTCACTGATACAATGCATCAAATCAGCCTCCAATGCCACAGAGAAGAGTGTGGACAACATGCGGTGGATGCAGAAGGACAAATGAAAGGTTTCAGCATAAAGTTATTTCATGGGAGGAATGCTTAGAGTGTTTACTATGTTAATGCGCTACTATCTCTACAAAGGAGTTTCCAGAAGGCAACATTCCTACACTACTTTTACCATGAAACTTCTGTTTTGAAGAACCTCTAGAACCAATGATCAAAGGAAACCTCTTTGGGAAGCTTTGATGTGTGGAATGAAGTCTAAACCTCTTATATCAGTTGCTAGATTTATATCTCAGTGTCCTCCCAAAACCTCATGCGCTCATAGGTGGGGCTTTTGGGAGGTGACTGGATCATGGCAACAGTGATACTAATCTGTAGATTAGTCTACTGATGAGTTTATAGCTAAATGAGATGTTGGGAGGTGAAGCCTGGCTAGAGGAGGTGGGTCGCTGGTGGCATGGCCTGGAAGGTCTAAACGCTTCCCTTCTCCCTTGATTTCATTCTGCTTCCTCCTTGCATACCATGAGCAATTCTCCTCTGCCAATGCTCCTCTGTCAGGCCACTTTGCCTTAGGACCAGCCAATGATGTTCTGAAACCTCTACAAACTGAGCCAAAATAAACCTCTCCTCCTTTAATTTGTGGGTATCCTGTATTGTGTCCCAGCAATGAGGAAATACATAACTAAGATATCAGTCAACCTTCTTTAGGTGAAAGTGTCAGAAACTGATCTCAAACCAGCTGAAACAGAAGTGAATTTGCTGGTTTATTTAGAACTGGCAAGTCCTGGAGGGGATCACTAATTAGGGCACAAGTGGACCCAGGAGTCTAATGGTGAATGGAACTCTGCCTGTCCTCAAGCATCCCACTCTGCCCAGTTCAGTTAAGCTTCTGCATGTGAGTTCCCACCACAAGGTGAACAGTGCCAGTGGTGACTGCTCTATACCCACCTCCTCCCAGACCACCAATCCCAGTAAAGAGAGGCTTGTCTTCCTTGTGTCCATATACACATCCCAAGGCGATTCTGAGTGTTCTTGTTCAGATGGAGTGTTTGTCTCTGAACAGTAACTGTCATTGTGCACCACCCTTTGTAGATGGGAAGGCTGAATGACTATTTTCACAGACTCACCAGGGCCATAGGAAGTGGAGTAGGACCACTCCAAAGAAACAGAAATGAGAGTTGTGGTAAAATATGTAAACTTTAGTACAAACTAAAGCTATTGCTACTCCTTGCAGGGTGTTCATGGTTTCCCTACATTTAGCATCCAACTATAAGCTCCAATTCCCACTGCTCATCTATATAACTTCCCTGCTCCAGCTAGATTCATTTACTTACTGTTCCTCAACTGTGCTATATCTCCTTTATCTGTTCCTCAGACCCTTTTCTTTTTGTTTATTCTTATTTTCAGACAAGGTCTTGCTAAGTTACCCAGGCTGGTCTCAAACTTGATATCCTCTTGCCTTATCCTTCCAAGTAGTAGGAATTCCAGGGATCTGCCATCACACCTGGCTTTCAGGCTCTCTTCTAATTTGAATCCTGCCTCATCAGAATTAAATCTCAAGCCTGCAATGGAATCTGTCTACTGTGTTCCATCTCCCACTCCAAACTGAAGTGTTTTTCCTTCCTTGTAACTCCTATTGTATTAAAATTTCTTCACCATCCATTTGGTATTTTATCACATGCTGCCCTTTTTTATTACCGTGTGTGTGTGTGTGTGTGTGTTCTATATCCCTATAGACATAACTAAACTGTGAACTTGAGCTCCATAACATGATCTTTATACTCTACATCTATCTTGACTGACATGTTGAGGATACTAACCAAATGTGCTTTTGTTCCTATTTCAAGAATTTCAAGGGCCGGAGATTTAGCTCAGTGGTTCTGTCGCCTGCCTCACAAGCAGAAGGACCTGAGTTCGATCCCAGTACCAAAAAAAAAAACAAAACAAAGAAAGAATTTCAAGATTAGCCTCCTACCTTTTTTGCCTGTCCACATATTTATTACGTCCTCTATGCTGACTTGTAGAGTAGCCTTGAAAAAACGAATGTTCTCATTTTATTTGGGTCTCCGTTTCCTGTCAAGTGAATGAAAATGCAGATATCATGAGAAGGAATAACTTGTTCACTTTCTGACGCCTTCATTTATGCAGCACCCATGGAATACCTTCTGTGAGCAACACACTGCTTGGTACTGTGAAGCCAAAAAGGATAAATGAAAAATAGACTTAATGATATTCAAAAACCTGTGGGGAATGCAAAATTTCTAAAAGACTAGATAGAATATTGCGTGTCAAAACATTTTGCCAACATCATACAGAAGGGAGACTGGAACACTTTTTATTTTGCTTTTTTTTGAGGGGGGGATAGGAACATTTTTTAAAAGTACATACATGTTTACCTCTTGATCCAGCATTCTCACTTATAAGAATTTATCATAAAATAGGCCTCCTCTAAATATATGGTTATGTTCTGAAACCTCTATCTAGAGCCAAAATAAACCTCTTCTTTAATTTGTGGGTATCAGGTATTGTGCCCCAGCAATTTTGTAATGGACAATTTTGTAACAGAAAAACTATGAAATAACATTAATGTCCATACTTAGCAGATGGGAACAATTTAGTGTCAAGCAATAATTATATTTTGTAATTTTATTTAATTAATTTTATAATTACATTAGTAATATAATGATAAATTATTCCAACTAATAAAACACTATGCTCTTTAAAAAGATTAGGGGGAAGTTATGGAGTGAATGGAGTTATTGCCAATATATAGTGTTAAAAGAAAAAAAAAACAAGAAACAGGAGGGTATATAACGTGCTACCTAGGAAATATTTGTACTAAAAATGTGACTCTAGTCTTGAGAAAACAATCAGAAAAATCCAAAATGTGCTACATTCTACAAGACCACTGTCCTGGGTTCTAAAAAATAAAACAGTAGACAATATCATTAAAGTAAAAAACAACACCACCAACAACAAAAATCAAGAGTACCACTCTAAATTTTAAAAGCTAGAACCAAGTACAGTACATGAAACTTGATTGATGATTCCTCAGTAATAAAATAAAATTAAAAGACATTTTAAGGACAATTGAGAAATGCAAATGTGGTCCTATTATTATTGAGTTAATCTTAATTTTCTCAGTGTGAATATTATAGGTATTATATAGTAACAAAACAAAACATGAAAGCTAGATAGAGATAAGCTAATGTGTCAACTTATTAACAACTGGTGAATTTAGGTGAGGAGAACACAGATATTCTTTTTATCATTCTTTTATTTGAGTCTGAAAATTATACAGACATAAATAATTGGGGAAGGAAAAAATACCAAGAAGAGTACACATTCGCCAGAACACTTTCAGTTCCAGGTAGCAGAAACCTAACTCAAATAGGGTTCCACAAAAAGAGGAATTTATTAAGGTGCTCAGAGTTATAAGTTTATAAGGTGTCATAGTTTTCTCTTTCAGGTGGTCAAGTCACAGTGTCAAGACAATAAATAGTTTATGTTCTATCAGCTAGAAATCACTGTTCCTGTCCCTGGTTGTCTCCTTCTGACTAACTTGCTTGCTTGTCAACCAATCCTGGGGCCAGAAGGATTCTGAATTCTGATTGGCCAGGACTAGATCTCTTGCACTTGTCTGGATATAGTCACTCACATGCATGCACCTCCATTCTCCAGGCAAGGGGAGAGTGGCTCCTCAAAAGAAATTTTAAGTGTTTTTATTTTTATTTTTTTTCTTAAATTCTTTCATTGGTACATTTTAGGTATACAATACATTTACATTTATCTTTGGGTGCTTGTACCTGTACATGATGTATCTTGGTTCTTATTTTTTCCCCATTTTTACAAAAAGAAAGGCAAATGAGTGTGAGCCAATGTTCTCTACTACAAGAAACATCAAAAATTAAAACATAAACATTAAAACAAATCAAGAACTTACAAGCTTTCAGTCATATTAACTCCTAAAAGAAGAGTTATCATTCATAAAAACTCTAGTCATTTAACACATGATTTTGATATGACAAAAGACAATTGTCATTCTCCAGTTTCTTCTCTTAACTGTTAGGTGAGGAGCAAATGGAAAAGAAATAACTAGATTAGCTCTTATCTTATGTTCTCAAATAGTAATTTGGAGGAACTGGTCTTTACTTACGTACCTGAAGTCAAGACTTCTTTGCAATAGACCTTGACAAGTAAATGGAATAAAAATTTCAATGTGATTATTACTCATGGGGTCTGTACTATTGGGAAATCACAAAGTACGTCCTCAGTACAGTACTAGGTATAGTTCAAATGAGACTTTTGTTAGCTTTGGACTGGATTGTTCTTTTAAACAGAATCAGTGTTTTCAAAGGGACACTTTAATGGTTCCATTTTTCCTTCTAAACATTGAGAAATTGTGACTTCTAGTCTAACCATGTGCAGATCATTACTTTCAATTTTAATGTTTTATCATATTGAATTTGTATTGAATTCTACTATGGTTCGTGGAGATTGTAAATACTGTCACAAGAAACAAATTTATAGACTACTGTTATCACAGAGATTTCTGGAGCATTTGGCTGTGTTGAGAACCCATCTCATCAGTCACTTTGGAATGCAATAGATAAGATTTACAGCCTTGCAAGTGCAGTGTTAAGGGTTTTCATATGTGACTGAGGTGTCCATCCATTATTGCTGTTACCCAGCAAGTGTACAGATAGTGCTGTGAGCTGAAAAGCAAAATGGTCAGGGGCTCAGTGCCACTTTTCGGTGTCTGTAGAGGCCAGTGTATGTATGGGTTTGTAACAGAGAAGATAATGTTGCCAAATCCAGTCTGACACTCTCAATCAGCACAGGCCCGTGCTCTAAAAACAAGTCAGGTAATGCAGGGTCTTCTAGTGGCCGGTGTCCCTAGAAGAACTGTGACAAAGCCCACTGCAATAGATCACAACCTTTGGGTTGTTCTCTAAGCTCTGTTATAACAGAGGGGAGTCATCTACCCAGAACTTTCTAGATCTTTCTTACAGGAATATGGACTTTCTCACCTCTGTGGATCTTTTTTCTCCCTGGAAAATACAGGCTTGAGCAGCAGACACTTTGGAGTCTGGCTTCTGCACTTGATCATTCATCGTCCATCACTCTCTCATGCAAGCTATGCAGTTCCCTTTTTTTCAGATTGCTTCTTAAGTACAGTATATAAATCTAACCTTTAGAGTTTGTCTTATTTGAAGGTTCTGGAGAAGCTTTCTCGTTAAAGAAAACCAGGATATATTCTACAAAAATGTGAATATTTACTCCATAATTGATTTATTCTACAAGTCTGCATCTTGTTTCACCTAACTTTAAATATGGAGAGGCTGATGTGCTGTCTTTTTCATGTATCTTTAAAAGCAAAGGCTAATTTACTCTTTCCAAGGGGACAAGTTTATGATCCAATCACTGTCATTCCAGCCAGAGAGCCCAGCTTTTTCCTCACTGCCCTCTCTTTCTAAGGTATCTTCCCCTTTGGGTTTGGGGCAACTATCCCCAGTTTCCTTATCTTTTCCCCCCTAACTGCACTCCACAGTGACTGAGTAACCCTCAGAGACAATTTGGGAGGAGTTGAGGGAGTTTGTGGCTTTGTATTTGTGATTCATTTCCATTTGCCTTACAGGGATGATGGATGGCACCATATGACCAATTTTTAAAAGCTGATATTTGCTAACTATTTTGCCAGGCCCCTTTGGCTCCCACTGAAGGGAAAATGTAAGTATTAACTGAGATTAAGTGACTCATTTTGAGGTCAAACAGTAAGTCAGGGATAGAATGAGAATTAGAAACATGGCTCCAAAGAGCTGCAGAAACAAAGACTTGAAGAGGAAAAAAATGATACAATTGAGGAAGAACAGTTACTCTTTCTCTTCCTGTTGCAGTGAGAGACAACCCTGACTATGGATTATCCTCAGGGATTAATAATTCATTTTAAATTTCAATACTGAATTAGAGTGTTCATGCACCTAGCATCCTATTCTATAGTCTGCTATAGAAGCAAAAGGAAGCCAGTTCAAATGTTTTACTGGTCTCTTAGCTGTCTGCAACACTGATGCAGTTCAACTTCATTCAGCAAGAATTCATTTAGCACACATTGTGCACCAAATATTGGGTCGGTCCTCCAAAATGAACACTGGAAATTTAAAGAAGACCCAATCACTCTGCCAACCAGACATTTGCAAAAGGAGATTCAGAATAAAGGAGGATTTGTTAGGAAAAGACACAGATTGCCGTGAAGATCTGAGAAAGTGGGTATTCAAGAAATTCACAGGGCATGGGCTTGCATGCTCAGGCTTTGGGTGGAAGCAGGAAGGGAGAGCACAGCCTGAACTAATGCTGCAGAGGACAGAGGGTACCAATTCCACTCCCCCAACAGGAGGTCTGAGCAGCACACCTCCATAAGGACCATAATGTGAAAATCTGCATTTCAGCCCTAACCTCTTTGAGCTCTAGTCTTCTACTCAACTGCTTACTCCCTGTATGCACAGAATCTTCAACTCAGCATGCCCGACAATTAACTCATTGTCTTTTCCTTGCTTCACTCTTTAGAGTTCCATATTCTCTAAATTCCCTACCTTGGTATGTGGTGCCATCATCTAACCACCATTTAAAGTCACCCCTCCCTTTACCTCAAGTCTGCATAAACAGTTAAAACCAAGTTCTAGGGACTTTATGCCTGACATGTCTATTGAATTACTTTTCACCTCCTTCCCATACATAACTACTGCTACCTTTGTTTGGACTCTCATCATTTTACTCTGCTGTGAGAGGTTTATATCTGGTCTCCTACTGCCCTGTCTTCCCAGTGCACTGTCAAAAGCACATCCCACCCCACTCCAGAACCCCATAAACTGATACAATGAATGCTGTATGACAGAGCAAATCCTTAGCAGTGAAACTCAAGCATGAAAAGAATTCAGGAAAGGGATACTTGCCCTTGATAGAGTACAAGGAAATTGCTTCCTAGAGAAGGGCTCCTTGAAAATCACCAAGCAGATGACCAGCCCCCATTTAAACAGATTCACTCAGATGTGGCTTTTGTGGTCAAGAAAGGTCAGAACAAAACTTCATGCTGATATTAAAACAGTGGATTTCTAAAGGTAAATAAGAAAGTGCTTCGGTTTTCCTGAAATTTGAGGATGTTCAGGCTGAAGGTTTCTCTTTGAAGCACAGTCCACACTGACCCATATCTGCTGGATGGGTTTCAAGTTCAGCCCCTGACTTTGCCAGAGTGCTCCCTGACCTTACCTCACACTTCCCATCTCCTTTTCACTTGAGAGACAAGCTCATTCTCACCACTTTTCAGGGAGGGATTGTCTACTGTCTCTGGGAAGAGAAACTTGAGAAGGCCAGCAGTGTGGGCCTCTCCTGCAAGGACAATGACCACTTGATGGGCCTGAGGAACAACTATCTAACAGAGTCTACTGTGGTTTTTAAGGGTACCAAAGGTCTTTAGAAAAATACCCATGTTTTAAGTAGTTTGAGTTTAATTTTAGGACATGTCAATTGAGATTTGACTATAACATGTTGTAGTAATAGAGATGTAGATATTTTTCTCAGTGAACTGACTTTGAAAATTTGATCAGCTCACTTATCTTCCCTCATCTCAACCCATCCAGAATTCAGAAATAAACATTTTCCTTCTTTCAGCAGTAATTTATTCTACATTCTCTGTGAAATAGTGGATAGACACTAGAATAAATCAGATAAAGACATGTGTCAAGATGTTACAAACTCTAAATAATACCAAAGATAATCCTCAGAATTGTGATATCTCAACATAAGTTCCTTAGAGAATATTATTTAAATAACATATAATTTACAAACTTGCTTTTTATTCCTGTTTTCTTTCAAAAAATGATCCCATTTTCTTTCCCCTGGCCACAGGAAGAAAAGAGAGACAGCAGAAGGAAGATACCTGAAAAGAAAGGTCATGCCTATCGATTTGATTGCTCAGGCAGATGAAAACTGCTTGTGCAGAGGCAGCCCCAAGGGCCATGAAACCATTGCTCAATTTAAGCATTTCCCATGTTTTCTTCTTTATTTCTGAAATTGGATCTTTTGATATATGCTCAGACATATATAACGTGATAATTTTATTTGACTGTAACTTTTCCTCCATATTCAAGATTAGCAAAGTAGGTAATAGCATTCTGGATACTGGTGCCCTCCCATGCTGGTGTTTTTCATGTCAAGGTTGAAAGGAAAAAGAGCTATGAGAAAATTCCCAAGGAAGTCAGATCTGGAATCTGAGAGAAGAGATAGTGGCTGCCACTCATCATGGCCATTCATTCTCTTTGGCATTAGACAGACCATAGTACAAAAAGGCACTTTTCTGGACCAGATGACTGATTTACTATATTCTAGGTAGAGGTCACACATATATTACTAATAATAAAGTCGTAGAGGCTTTATTAATAAGAATCATTATTGCAATTAAATAAATGTGAACAGATTAAGGATTCTTTTTAAAATAACATCTCTCACACTCAGGTCCATTCCTGTTAGTATTCTGGGAGAGAGGCTGATGAGGAATTTGCGCCTAAAATCATTACCTGTGTTGGGTCTCAAGAGCAGGAAAAAGCTGATAATCTCTGGTCCAAGAACAACCTTTCAGGGGATCTCTGGACCTCTAAGCAGGTGCATGACCACATTTATAGATGCATGACAATCTCTTTTTCCTTTTTCTTCCTCACCTTGGTGACTGACCACAAGTACTATGGTGCACAGATACACAATGTTTAGTTGACTTTTAACCTCATATGAACTCTCTGAAACCTCCATTTAGAACCAAGCCACTGCCTCCAAATTGTGCTGTTCTGTCGCCCGGCTCCAAACGTCCAAGGGAAAGGGGAAAGAAAAATCAATGCCTGGCTGTTCCAGGACACTGGCATTTTATAATAAATGTTCAAAACCCTTCTCTGCTATTTAACTACTGTGTGATCTTGAGAAACATCCCTAACTCCCCAAGACTCACTTTTCTCACCTAGAAAATGGGAATACAATATGGTTGTTGTGAGGGTTGAGATGATACTGTTGGGAGAGAAAGCCCTTCCTTTTCCAAATTGCATTCATGGCGAGGGGGAGGGCATGAATTTACCTGACAAGAGACTAAGTAGTGTAAGAAATAATTTAAATTTTGATAAAATGTCTCCTCAAGCAGCTTGAGAAAGGGGTCTATATACCTAATACATAGTGGAAAGGTAGGTAGGAGAAAGAAAGTTTATACAAAAAAAAATGGAAAATACAGCAGTCCAGATAGTTTGTTTAAGCAATTACTCATTCCAATGCTAATGGTTAGTCTCCCTCCTGGTTGTAAACCTCTTGTAGAGGAGATTTATGACAGTTATATTTTTTGGAAGGTCTTGATTAAGTCAGCAAAAGAAGTTTTTTCCTTTTTTTTGCAGCTGTTACCGTTTCAGAAGCTTTTAGCTAAAAAATCTTTGGGTTACTGATTCCTTCATGGTACAACACAAAATGCTATCTAGGTATTGGTTGTGTTGTAATTGCGACTGTATTGTTGTTGTCATTGTCATAATCATTGGTGTTACAAGATAGGCAAAACTTTCATAGTTTAGAATCATTACCAAAAGGTTTAGAATCATTACCATCATCCTCAGGGCCAATAGCTTCCTTCCAGCACTGAAGAGTAGAGTGTACCATAAAAGTTACCACAGCTTGGGCTGCCAGGGAAGGAGGTGCACTGCTTATTTTAAGAGGAGAAATTTCCATGCTCTACTCTTTCACCATCAACACAAATGAAGGGTTTCAGGTCTCACCTGAAACAGTCTCTTCTTTGACACATGGCACAGAAAAAAAGCAAGCTGTATTTTTTTTAAATCATTTTATTTAAAAAGTATTTACTCCAAATGTTTGTAGAGATACTCACAATGAGGCAAGGCACATAGCAAAAGAATTCTAAAAATACAATTATCTAAAAAGGGACTGGATGAAATTTACATCTGAAGCTTGTGTACCTAGAAGGGGGATAGCTGAGTCAAATGGAATTTCTATTTTTAGAGTTTTGAGAAATCTCCACACAGATTTCCATAGTGGTTGTACTAGTTTACATTCCCATAAACAATGCAGTAGAGTTCCTTTTCCCCCACATTATCACCAGCTTTTATCATTATTAGATATTTTGATGATAGTCATTCTTTCTGTAGTTTTAATTTGCATCTCTCTGATGGCCAGTGATGATGAGCATTTTTTCATGTATTTATTGGCCATTTGTACTTCTTCTGAGAAGTGTCTGTTTATTTCAGTGGCCCATTTTTTGATTGGGTCTTTTATTTTGGGGGTCTAATTTTTTTTGAGTTCTTGGTATATTATTAATTTTAATCCTCTATTTGACCAATAAGTGGAAAACAATTTTTTCCCATTCTGTAGATCATCTCTTCACTCTATTGTTTGTTTCCTTTATTGTGCAGAAGGTTTTTAATTTGATATGGTTTCATTTGTTGATTCTTGGTGTTACTTCTTGTGAAACTGGGGTTCTGTTTGGAAAGTCCTTGCCTACACTTATGACTTCCAGAGCTATACTTATTTTATCTTCCAGTAGATTAAGTCTTTCTGTTTTAACATTTAAATTTTTGATCAATTTTTTATTTTAGTTTAGTAGATGGTGAAATATATGGGTCTAGACTCAATCTTCTGCATGTGGATATCCAATTTTCCCAGCACTGTTTATTAAAGAAGCTATCTTTCCTCCAGTGTATATTTTTGGCCTTTTTGTCAATCAAAGAGCTAAATGTGTTTGAGGTTATTTCTGCTTTTTCTATTCTGTTCCATTGATCCACATGCCTCTTTTTGCACCAGTTTTAATCACTGTAGCTGATTAATGCTGTTTTAATCCCTGTAGCTTTATAATGTAACTTCAAGTCTAGGGTTGTGATGCCACCTGCTTTGTTTTTGTTACCCAGAATTGCTTTTTATATTCAGGGTCTCTTCAGTTTCTACATAAATTTTAGGATTTTTTGCATCTCTGTGAAAAATGACATTAGTATTCTGACTGGGGTCGTATTAAATTTATATATCAGCTTTGGAAGTATAAACAGTTTGATTATGTTGGTTCTGCCAATCCAGGAACAAAAGGTATTTTTCCATTTTCTGATGTCCTCCTAAATTTCCTTTTTCAGACTGATGTAATTTTCACTGTAGATGTCTTTTATTCCTTAGTTAGATTAAAATATAAGTAATTAATTGTTATGCTATTGTGAATGGTATTATTTTCCTAATTTCTTTTTCAGTGAGTTCATTATTGTGTACAGGAATGTTATTGATTTTTTGTGTGTTTATTTTGTATTTTGCTACCCTGCTGAATTTGGTTATCAATTCTAGGAGTCATTCGGTGGAGTTTTTTGGGTCTTCTAAGTAAAGGATTATGCCATCTGCAAATAATAATATTTTGACTTCATCCTTTCCTAAATGTATCCCTTTTATTTTTTTCTCCTGCTGGATTGCTCTGACTAATGTTTTGAGGACTATGTAGAACATATGCAGTGATAGTGGATATCCTTGTCTTTTTTTAAAAATTTTAGACAAAAGGCTTTCAGCTTTTCCTCATTTAATATGATGTTGGCAGCATGTTGGTCATAAATGGCTTTTATCATGTTGAGATATGGTCCTTCTGTACCTTTTTCTTCAGAGTTTTTTTAATAATGAATAGATGTTGAGTATTTTCAAATGCTTGTCTTTGTCTATGGAGATATTCACATGATTTTTTTTCTAGCTTCTGTTTACGTGATGAATTACATTTATTGATTTGTGTGTGTTAAACCATCCTTGCATCCTTGGAATGAAGCCTACTTGGTCATAGTGTATGATTTTTTTTGATGATTTGTTGCATTCTGCTTGCCAGTATCTTGTTAAGGGCTTTTGCATCCATGTTCATTAGAGAAATTGCCCTATAGCTCTCTCTGGTTTGGGGATCAGGATAATGCTAACTTCTGAGAATGATTTTGGAAGTACCTCTGCCTCTCAATTTCATTGAAATGTTTGATGAGTATTAGTATCAGATCTTTCTCTGGAAAGCCTTAAAGTTTCATTTATTTTTGTTCTTAAGGCCTCCAATTGGTTGGATGAGGCCTTCTACATTACTGAAGGTGTGGTAGTTTATATCTAGACATCCTCTCAAAGCCTCATGAAATCATGGAAGGGGCTTTGGGAGATGATTGGATTATGGGGGCATTACAGCTGTTAAGAGGTGGAGTTTGTATTCAGGGATTGCTCTACTGATTATGGAGGGCTTTGTCCCCTGGCTCTATTATTCCTTCTACTGCTCCCCACAGCCTCGGCTCATCTACCTCTCTACTGTCTGTGAACTGGGCATTTCTGCCATCATTGTAGCACAGTGGGACTGGTTTGCCACTCCTGAGCACCAGCAGACAAGAGCAGGAGTGTTCCTGGGACTTGGCTTGAGTGGTGTTGTGCCCACTATGCACTTTACAATCGCTGAGGGCTTTGTCAAGGCCACCATAGCAGGTCAGATGGGCTGGTTCTTCCTCATGGCTGTGATGTACATCACTGGCGCTGGCCTTTATGCTGCTCATATTCCTGAGTGCTTCTTTCCCAGAAAATTTGACATATGGTTCCAGTCTTATCTGATTTTCCATGTCCTAGTGGTTGCAGCAGCGTTTGTCCACTTCTACAGGGTCTACAACCTGCAGGAATTCTGTTATGGCCTAGAGGGTGGCTGTACTGATTACTCCCTGCTCTGAGCCTTCCCACTTGCATGGTGGAGGAGCAACTTCCCAAGTGCTTTTAAAGACAACATCTTTGCTGAAGTGAGAGGAAGATTTTGATTTGTCTGTTTCTAGAAGAATTCAGTACCAATCAAGCATGAGCTCACTTTGACAGCCACTGGGCAATAGACTTTCCATTTCCATTCCCCAGCTGGGGAGCATACAACCTAGTCACTCCCCTACTCCACAGTCCCCTCCTCAGCAAAGCAGCTACTTACTGTTCCCTCCAGAGACAGTACTTTGAAGCTCATGTTAAGATTTTACCCCTTCCTCCAACCATTTTGGGAAAAATCATGGACTGGAACACTTCAGGAATTTTATTTTCTTAAAGAAAAATGTCCCTCCCTTGCCCCCGTCCTTAATTTGTAAACAGGCTTATAAGAGGCCATCCATTTTTGTAGCACACTTTTCAAAAACAATTTTAACCTGGTCCTATCTTTCTAGGGCCAAGATCTGCTTTACACAGCAGGAAGAATAAAGCCACCAACTTTTACATAGCCCAGCTAATCATGGAAGTGTGTCCAGGCTTCAGATAACTTGAGTTTTAAATGTTTTTCCCTTGACAGAGTAATGTAAAATTAAAATGGGGAAAGATATTTAATATTTAATACTACAGCTTTAAAAAGAAACCTGCTATCATTGCTATATATCTTGATGCAAAGACTGATAATAATAAAAGAAAGTATAGAAGACACCTTGGCATTTAAAGATTTAACCCGCATAATCTCAGCTGTGTGCACACAACTCCAAAGGATTAAAACCTACAGTAATTCCAGATTCTCCTGAGGCACAAAATTGAATCATAGACATTTACATTCTGGCATGTACAAGTCAGTGAATGAACCTAACTGAATTGCTACCAAAAAAAAAAAAAAGAGGTGGAGTCTGGTGGGAAGAGGCAAGTCACAGGGGTCATGGCCTGAAAGAATTTATTTTCTGGGTCAGGCATTTAGTTCAGTGGCACTGTGCCTGCCTCAGCACAAGGTCCTGAGTTTAAGCCCAGTACCCGCCTGCCCAAAAGAAAGAAAAGAGAGCTTATTTCCTACCACAGCTCCTCCCTTCTCTCTATGCTTCCTTCCCACCATGCCATGAGCAGCTTTTCCTTCACCACGCCCCTCTGACATGATGTCCTGCCTTAGAGCAAGCTAACTGTGGACTGAAACTGGAGCCAAAATCGACCTTTCCTCTTTTAAATTACAAGTGTCAGTTATCATGTTCCAGTGACACAGAAAGTGATTAAAACAGAGGGTAATCTCTTTTATTTAAAGTCAACTGGTTGCAGATGGTAAGCAAATCTAGAAAAATACGTTTGTAGCAATGTCTAGACTGGTATTTGATCAAACAATTGGGCTCAATAGTCTAGTCAAATTGACACAAAAAACTTATTTTTCACACTCTCCAATAAAACTGCCCCACTAGTTATCCTCCCAACACCAAAGTCTACCATCAATTAACAAGGTCCAGTCAAGGTCCTGACTGCCCATTTATCCTTTCAAATGCCCCACATAAGACAAAACAGACGATCAAAAATATACTTCTGAAGAAATACACTTAGAAGAAACAAAGCAATTGAGACAGAAGGAAATGACCATCCTTGTCTCCCCAAAACAACAACAAAATAAAACAAACAACTACCATTATTATCCTTAGAAGATGAAAGAAGTTAAACTATAGAAAAGCTACCGGACGCAAAGGAGGCTTCTGGATCAACCTGCTGCAGCTCCCAGCTCAGAGGAGGCTTTTGGGTCAGCATGGCTCAGCTTCCAGTATAGAGTAAGAGGCTTCTGGGCCAGCCTACCACTGCTCCTAGCACAGAGGAGGCTTCCAGGTTGAAATGCTGCAGCTCCCAGTGCAGAGTGGGAGGCTGCTGGGCAAACCTACCCCCACTCCCAGCACAGAGGAGGCTTCCAGGTCAACATGCTACAGCTTTCAGTTCAGAGGAGGTGTCTGGGTCAATGTATCCCGCTTCCAGTGCAGAGTAGGTGGCTTCAGGGCCAACCTACCACCACTCCCACTACAGAGGAGGTGAGCTGTGCGGGTGCCAGCAGCATGCACTCATCCCCAATCCCCGTCATCCAATATGGAAATGAGAAAATACATAAACAAGCATCAGAACCAGACTTCCAGATCACCTAAAACAACCCCAAAGGGAAACGAGATGGAACACTCTGATACTCAACCACCTAGACTCCTTGAACTAGCAACAAAAGAGGATCTGGAAAAAATGAAATCAGAAATAATTTCTCACATAACAGCAGAGATTGTGTCCATACTGCAAGACATGATTAGTAAATCTGAAGAAGATACAGATGAAAAAATAGAGGAGTAGGGGCCAGGGATTTAACTCAGTGGTGTCCCCACCTGCTGCACAAGCACAAGATACGAGTTCGATCCCCGGTACCAAAAAAATAAAAAATAAATAAAAAATAGAAGAGCTGAGGAACATGGTGAAATCCCAACATAGGAAACAAATGGAATCCATAAATCAGATGCAAACAGATTTCCACGAGATTAACAACTCCACTGAAAGTCTATGCAGCAGAATGAGCCAATGTGAGGACAGAATTTCAGATATAGAAGGTAAGATTGCAATTAGTGAACAGGAAAAGAAAAATTGCTTTAAAATTGTAAGTGACCACAAGAAATCAATCCAGCAGCTGCTAGACGATGCAAAGAAGAATAACAAGACAGATTGGAGTCAATGAAGAAACAGGAGAAGGTGCAGATGACATAAAAAAAACTGTTCAAGGATGTGATGCCAGAAATCTTCCCAAGCAGGGAAAAAGAACTTGACATACAGATAAATGAGGCATATAGAACTCTAACTAGCCTTGATAAAAAAATCTACACATAGGCATATAATAGTTAAGATTCCAGAAACCCAACAGAAGAACAAAGTTCTACAAGCAGTTAGAGAAAAGAAACAAATCACATGCAAAGGAAAGCCCATCGGAATCAGAGCAGACTTCTCAACGCAAACCCTCAAGGCAAGAAGAGCTTGGAGTGAAGTATTGCAAGCCCTAAAGGAAAACAGTCTCCAACCCAGATTGATGTACCCTGCAAAACTGTCTTTCAAAACTGATGGAGAAATAAGATACTTTCATGACAAAGAGCACCTTAGGAACTTCATGAATACCAAAGCAGCACTTCAAAAAATTTTAGACAAAATCCTAGGAACAGACAATGAGGATCACAACCACAGGAAGCCCAGCAGAATGAATCCACCAGGCACAACAGGCAATTAAAAGCACAGGGGGAAACACCAACAAAAAGAAAAAGTCATGACAATGATAAGTCAATACGTATCAGTTATAACCATCAATGCTAATGGTCTTAACTCACCAATCAAAAGAAATAGACTGGTAGAATGGGTCAAGAAGCAAGATCCAACAATATGCTGCATACAAGAAACACACTTAATTCAAAAAGAAACTCATGGACTGAAAGTTAAAGGGTGGAAAACAATACTCCATGTGACAGGAACCAGAAAAAAAGCAGGAGTAGGTATCTTCTTTGCTGATCAAGTGGATTTCAAACCAACACTGATTAAGAGAGACAAAGAAGGACACTACATCCTTGTAAAGAGAACAATCCAAGAGGAAGAGATGACAATCAGAAATATCTATGCACCAAACACTAGTGTGCCCAAGTATATAAAACAAATACTAACGGACATGAAAAATCAAATAAGCACTAATACAATAGGAGCAGGGGACCTCAATACCCCACTGTCACAAACAGATAGATCAACTAGACAAAAAACAAGCAAAGAAATACCAGAACTCAATTAAACTCTAGAACAAATGAACTTAACAGATGTTTACAGAGTGTTCCACCCCACAAAAATCACAATATATATTATTTTCAGCTGCACATGGGTCCTTCTCCAAAACAGACCACATGCTCACTGATAGAACATATTTAGGTAATTGCAAAGGAATTGAAGTTATCCCCTGTATATTATCAGACCATAGTGCGATGAAATTGGAGATCCATAGCAAGAGAAACCACAAAACTTTCATAAACACATGGAAATTGAACAACACACTTCTGAATAACCAATGGGTCACAGAGGAAATTAAAGAAGAAATCAGACAGTTCCTTCAATTAAATGACAATGACATATCAGAACAACATATCAGAATCTATGGGACACAATGAAAGCAGTCTTACGGGGGAAATTCATAGCACTGAATACACATATTAGGAAAGCAGAGCGAGCCCAATTAAACAACCTGATGCTGAACCTGCAGTTTCTAGAAAAGAAGAGTAGGACCAACCCAAAGCTCATAAAAGGGAGGAAATTACAAAGATCAGAGCAGAAATCAATGTAAGGGAGACAAAGAGAACGATACAAAAAAAAAAAATCAATGAAGCCAAGAGTTTGTTCTTCGAAAGAACAAACAAAATTGACAAACCCTTAACCAACCTTATCAGAAAAAGGAAAGAAATGGCCCAAATCCATGCAATTATGAATGAAAAGGATGAAATTACAACAGACCCAGCAGAAATCCAGAGGATCATCAATATCTACTTCGAGGACCTATATGTCAATAAGATGGAAAACACAGAAGAAATGGACAGATTCCTAGATACATATGAATTACCAAAGTTGAACAAAGAAGACCTAAAAATTCTGAACAACCCAATATCAATCAATGAAATTGAAAATGTAATTAAAAACTTATCAACTGAGAAAAGCCCAGGCCCTGATGCCTTCACTGCTGAATTCTACAAGACATTTAGAGAGGAACTGCTGCCACTACTGTTTAAATTCTTCAGTGAAATAGAAAGGGAAGCAATACTCCCAAATTCATTCCTGGAAGCAAGCATCACCTTGATCCCCAAAGCAGAGAAAGACCCAACCCAAAAAGAGAACTATAGGCCAATCTCACTAATGAACATAGATGCAAAAATCCTTAATGCGATACTGGCAAACAGAATGCAGAAGATCATCAAGAACATCATACACCCTGACCAAGTGGGATTCATCCCAGGGATGCAGGGATGGTTCAACATAAGCAAATCAATCATTGTAATACACTATATCAATAGAGCCAAGGACAAAAAGCATATGATCATCTCAGTAGATGCAGCAAAAGCATTTGACAAAATCCAACATGCATTTATGATAAAAACCCTACAAAAAACTGGAATAGACAGTCTCTACCTCAATCTGATAAAGGCCATCTATGAAAAACCAACAGCCAATATCATACTAAATGGGCAAAAACTGAAATCCTTCACACTAACATCAGGAATAAGACAAGGATGTCCACTATCACCACTCCTGTTCAATATAGTCTTGGAAACCTTAGCCAAAGCAGTTAGAAAAGAGAAAGAAATAAAAGGAATAAAGCAAAGAATGAAGAAGTCAAAATGTCATTATTTGCAGATGACATGATACTCTATATAGAAGACCCCAAGAACTCCACCAAAAGTCTTTTAGACTTAATAACCAAATTCAGTCAAGTAGCTGTTTACAAGGTCAACACACAAAAATCAATAGCTTTCCTCTACGTGAACAACAGACTCACTGAGAGAGAAATAGGGCAAATAATTCCTTTCACAATAGCATCCAAAAAGCTGAAATACCTAGGAATCAACCTAATAAAAGAAATCAAAGACCTCTTCTCTGAAAACTATGGCACTCTGAAAAGAGAGATTGAAGGTGATATCAGAAAATGGCAAGACATCCCTTGCTCCTGGGTAGGAAGGATCAACATAGTGAAAATGGCCATACTTCCAAGACTGCTATATAGATTCAATGCAATCCCAATTGAAATCCCAGCAGCATACTTCACGGACCTTGAGAAAACAATCCAAAAATTCATTTGGAACAAGAAGAGACCCAGAATAGCAAAAGCCATTCTAGGTAACAGAGACATGGCAGGGGGTATTACAACCCCCACTTGAAACTAGACTACAAAGCTACTGGGATAAAAACAGCATGATGCTGGCAAAGAAACAGACCTGAGGACCAGTGGAACAGATTAGAAGATGCAGACACAACTCCAGACACACCCAGCCACCTCATCTTCAACAAAGGAGCCAAACACCCTCACTGGAGGAAAGATAGCCTCCTTAATAAATGGTGCTGGAAAAAGTGGGTTTCAACTTGCCAAAGACTAAAACTAGACCTATATCTCTCACCATGCACTAAACTAAAATCTAAATGGATTAAAGATCTAAATATTAAAACAGAAACACTAAATCAGCTGGAAGAGAGTTTAGGAAGAACTCTTGAAGACATTTGTGTAAGAAAAGATTTTATGAACAAAACCTCAGTAGCACGGGAACTAGCACAAACAATCAACAAATGGCATCTCTTCTTACTAAAAAGCTTCTGCACAGCAAGAGAAACCACCACCAGTGTGAAGAGACAACCCACAATGTGGGAAAAAATTTTCATCAGCTGTCCCTCAGACAAAGGTCTACTATCCCGAATCTATAAAGACTTTTTAAAAATTAGACCTCCCAAATTTAAAGACCCAATCTGAAAATGGCCATCTGAAATGAAGAGACATTTCTCAGACAAAGAAGTAGAAATAGCAAATAAACATATGAAAAAATGTTCAACGTCACTGGTCATTGGAGAGATGCAAATGAAAACAATACTGAGATTCCACCTCACCCCACAAAGAATGGCTGCTATCAAGAAATCAACCAATAACAAATGCTACCAGGGCTGTAGGGAAAGAGGAACACTGCTCCAACTGCTGGTGGGAGTGTTGACGGGTGCAACCACTGTGGAAATCAGTATGGAGATACCTCAAAGAACTAGGACTGGAAGTCTCCTTTGACCCAGCTATTCCCCTGCTGGGTATCTTCCCCCAAAGAATTAAAAGAATCATACCACAGTGATATATGTGCACCCATGTTCATAGCCGCACAGTTTGTAATAGCTAAAACTTGGAAACAGCCCAAATGCCCATCAACTGGAGACTGGATAAAGAAAATAAAATGGGGTACTACTCAGTCATAAAAAAGAGAAATTAGAGACATTTATTGCTAAATGAATGCACATTGAGGCCATAAATAGTACACATATGTGTAAGTACCGAATAGTTTCTCTAGTGTGAGAAACTGAAAGTGTAAACAAGGACTAAAAGGTATAATAGACAATGTGAAATAGGAAGAAAAAGGGCAAAGGGAAAGGGGAAATGGGAGGAATAGGGGAAAGGAAAGAAGGGAATGGAATTAATATGAGAAAATGGAAACAAAGTCTTTGTAAATAGGGAGGGATTGAGGGGTTGAAGGGAGGGCAGGGGAAGGGGAAAAAATAAGGACCAAGAGAGATTATGTACAGGTGAAAATTTCCAATGATGAATGTCATTATATTTGTTGTATACCTAAAATCTACCAATAAAATAAATGAAAAAAAAAGCTACTGGAGAAAAAGACTTCAAAGAATAAAAAAAAAAAATCTTGGGACTGATTAATATGACAAATTAAAAACTTGGTACAAGGATTATAAAATGAAGAGGAAGAAATTTCCAAGAAAGCAAAACAAAAAGATAAAAAGATGGAAAACAAATGAGAGGAAGAGAGAGAGAGAGAAAGAGAGAGAGAGAGAGAGAGAGGGAGAGAGAGAGATCAGTTCAGGAAAATTAATATCTGAATAAGATTTTTCAGAAAGAGAACAGATAAAATTGAGGAGAATTATCAAAGAAATAAAGCACTAAAAAATATGAGTTTCCAGATTGCAAAGGTTTATTATGAAGTTCCCAAACCAGTAGATATTTATCTACACATAACCACTTAATCATTTGAGAAATTTAAGAAACTAAAGATAAGGTTCAAAGATGTTTTTGTTGTTTTTATTTTCACGATACTGGTTATTGAGCTCAGGGCCTCTTGCATGCTAGGCAATTCCTCTACCACTGAGCTACTTCTCAGCCCAGATAGAAAGTTTTGAGTGAGTAGCAGGGAGAGATTACAGTTGTTCCTTTGTATCTGCAGGGAATTGGTTCCAAAACACCCAAGGATACCAAAATCCGAGGAAGTCCTTTATATAGAATGACAGTATTTACATACAACCTATAAATATTCTTTTAAAAATCATTTCTAGATTACTTATAATAGCTAATGTAATGTAGATTCTCTGTAAATAGTTGGTATACTGTATTATTTAGGGAAAAATGACAAGAATAAAGTCTATATATGTTTAATTAGTATAGACACTTTTTTTCTGAATATTTTCAATCCAAGATTGGTTGAATCTGAGGACATAGAATTCCAGGATGTAGATGGATGTAGAACCCTCAATTGCAGAGGGTAGACTGTACATGCAAAGATCAAGAATCACAAATCAGTAGAGAGCAATGGAACAACGCCTTGAAAACTCTGAGGAAAAATGACATTTTAACCCAGAATTCTATTCCCAACCAAACCTGGAAAATGTAAGGGTAGAGGATGGTCTTTTTAGAAATGAAGTTCTTCAAAATTGACTTCCCAATTACTTTTTCTCAGTAAATAATGGAGGGGGTATTCCTCCAAACAGAGAGAAAAGAAAGAGGACAGGAGATGCAGAAATTAAGCAATCTAAGAGGAGAGAGAGGCAAAGGAAGAGTCAGCAGGGTGCTCAATGGGGTCCCAGGACACAGATGCTCTAGAAAGAGAGAGTAGTTGGTCTAAGCTAGAGGAGTTGGGGAATTCTGGGAGAGATACTTCAAGAATGTGGGATTCACATGACACGGCGTGCTTGAACATAAGGAGAGGAGATATGCTCTTTGGGGGGATAGAAAACAAAGTATTGTTTTCTAAAAACCAAGAAAATTACTAAATTCAAGAAAAGTAAAAGTTTATTCCAGAGAGGAAATTAATGTCAGTTAGTAGTACTTGGCTCGGTAATGAATATTTACCTAGTCAAAATAATGCAACTAGTGAATTTTGACAAAATTACGTTTGTGTGAAGGATGACATTTTTGGTATAGACAAGGAATGATAGTTAGTAGTACTTGGCTCGGTAATGAGTATTTACCCAGTCAAAATAATGCAACTAGTGAATTTTGACAAAATTATGTTTGTGTGAAGGATGACATTTTTGGTATAGACAAGGAATGATAAAGAGAGATAAGCTATTATCTTACTACAGATAAACAGCTAACATGTAATACTGCAAGATCAAGAAACTGTGGTTATGCAAAGATTGCTATGTAAAGGAATGTTATATGAAGATTTAGAGGTAAATAATAATAACTTAAAATATAAAAGAGCTTGTTTCTCTTGTGGTACTGAGGATTGAACCCAGACTATTCCACTGAACTACGTTTCCAGCCCTTTTTTTAAAATTTTGAGACAAGAGTCTCGCTAAGTCACTCAATTCCCCTGGCTGGGCATAACCCTGCAATTCTCCTGCCTCACCCTCTCAGTGTGCTGGGATTATAGGCACATACCACCATGTCTTGTGAGGATTGTTGTTTTTCATAGAAAACTGAATAACTGTTTGATCCTTCTTCCATACAAAATTTTGATAGAAATAGAAACTTCAAACAAACAACTTCTTAAACTTGTAGGATAAGACCCAGACTCCTGGCAGCCTAACTCTTCAGTTTACGGATTCAGAGTGACTTGGGTTCTAAAGCTAGCTTAACCAATTACCAACTATGTAACCTTGGGAAAATTATCTAAATTCTCCAGAATCTGAAAAGGGGATGATAATTCCCATGGTAACTGATTAAGCAGCCTTGGTTATGAAGACTTAATAAAATAAGTCTAAACATTATGCCAGACACATACAAGTACTCATATCAACTTTCATTCAGTGTTTTTGCTATTATCAGTCTGACATTCAATGCTTTTTGTAATCTCTCTCCAATCTGCTTTTCTAACTTCATATTTTATAACTACTAGATAAATTTTAAGCCTGGGCCAGGAAGTTCTTAAACTTTCTGAAATATATCATGCTTTTTCAAACTGCCTCCCACTATTGCTTGTGCAATTGCTTGTTTTCTTATTTATAAGCCTATTTTGGTGGAAATAACAATCAAAGGTAAGTAGGTTATAGCTTGTAAATAACTGAACAATATTTACATTCATAGGATTGAAATCCAAGATGTAAATATTTCCTCTAGGGGCTAAAACCTGAAAGAAGGTGTTTCATTTTTGTTCAAGACATGTTAATCTTGTCATTGCTCAGGGTTGCTATGGTTCCTGTTTAAAATATTTTCTTGGTGCTTTCAGGACTTAAGTTTCTACATCTGAACAAGTGGAAATAACCCCTTTTGATTGAGACAGGGAGACAGGGAAGGTAGAGTTCTTGAGGTAGACAGTGGCAGAACTAAAACTATAAGCCAGGATTTTTGTGTTTCAGTCACAAACTAATCCTTGTTACCCTCAACACTGCATGTGTCGATCTTCATTTTCCTTGATCAAGGAGTTATTTATTTTGTAAGCCAGAGATTCTTTTCTCTCTCTTCTGAGCACAATTGAAGTGAAAAAAAAGTAACCATTTCCTTCCAGTTTTATAAAGTAAAGTCTCTGATTTTGTCACTAAATTATTAGAGGCCAATTATTTTATTAAAGAGGGAGAAACATTATTAAAATATATAGATAAGCAAATTCTAGCCCTAAAATAAAGATTAACCCAGTGGAAATTAAGCTAATTAACTTTGACAATTCATCATATTCTGTCAACTTTATCATTATGGAACAGAAACAGAAATGGTACTTTTGGGAGATTCACTGACTTGTATGTCTGTTGACATCTGCAGCCCATGGTACATTCTGGGGTTTTGATAACTTTCTAAAGACTTTTGGTCTCTGGTGTATGCAGGATGCAAAAAGCTGTATAATAACCATGCTAATTGCTTTTTTAAAAAAATTTTTTAGCTAATTGCTTTTTATTGCTTTAAAATGATCACAAGATTTCAATCAATTAAAAAGATTTGCAGGTTTCAAGTAAGAAGAGGGATACTATTGCTTTTTTTACTATTCTAAATTGAATTCAAATATACTACCTAGACTCTTACATAAATTCCCTAGGATTTCATCTATTATTACCTTTGCCACTAGTATTTTGTTATTTATTGACACTTTGATTATTCCTAAGGTGTATGATAGTAAATCAATTGCTATAAGGTGAATAAATATGTTTTCTAGAATATTCTGTTTTTACATAGGATAAATAATTTATGAAGGGTTGTTTCATGTGAGCTGCAATAGTTTGTTAGCGATCAAAAATAAAGTGAGAGATGAGAGCATTTTAATCCAAAGGATAAAATTTAGAACCCTTCTAGTTAGGTTTATTTATTTGTTTGTTTGTTTGTTTATTTATTTATTTTGTGATGCTGGAATCAAACCAACACCTCACACATGCTAAACAAGTGCCTATAACTGAGTTACACTTCCAGCCCAGCTCAGGTAAGGTTTTGAAAACCCTTATTCCCATGGGTAAAAGGAAGATTAAAGTGAAATATATTGGTAAGCAAAGGGCATCTAAAAACATAGGCTCCAATCCTATTTGCTAAGTCCTGTTACTGTGTTCACACCAAATCAAGTACTATTGTGTAAAATACATCTTCTGGAAGAATTAAGAGGACAGTTCAATCTCTAGTTTATTTACGTAATTTCTTCAAACCTAGTATTAATCCATAATTAACCTTTATTTCTAGTTATTTTCCATCATATTGATGTCTCTGTTGATTTAAACATAGCTGCCTGCTTGTACCTCATGGTACCAAAGTCTTATGTAGTAGACAAGGACTTGTTGCCAATGATATTTGCCAATTATAGGCTGAGGCTGTTCTTCAAATAAGAAGGTTAGGGCTGGGGATTTAGCTCAGTGGTTCTGCCTCCTACCTTGCAAGCACAAGGTTCTGAGTTCGATCCCCAGTACCAAAAAACGAAAAAACAAAAAATATGAAGGTCAAATCCAAAAGAAGACCTATGGGGGGCCAGGGATTTAGCTCAGTGGTTTCACCACCTGCTGTGCAAGCACAAGGACCTGAGTTTGATCCCAGGTACCAAAAAAAACAAAGGAGGACCTATAAACCAAGTTCCTAGGACCCTTTAGTATGCACTGGATACCAGTGATTAAAAATAAAAGTGTAACTGTTATTTTCCACACCATAGTGGTGTGCACTTGACTCCATTCTTTGCCATGTTTTCTCACAAGACTTTCAGGATCAAGCAATTCCTGGCCTAGAAACAAAAGCAAAATCATCCCACTTTTCAGTTCAGAACTGGCAATAATATAAGGTCCAACTTCAAAAGAGACACTCCAGCAGCAGCAAGCTGGTTTTATAAGGAATTTACATGAGATAACACACATATTTATGCTGTATCACAGTCACTGTCATCTTACCATATCAAGCTGAAAAATGTCACCACTGTCTGACAGTTGGGCATGTGTAATCTGATTTTTCTTGAATCTGGAATCTGACTTTTCTTTTTCTATGATCTGGACTAGTGCATTGGTTCAGTAACAAATGTATGAAATCTTTTCTAATAAATAATTATAGTAAATATCAACCTCTATAATTCAAATATTTCATCTAATAATGTACCTGCTGTGGGTTGAATACTATAATGACTTCAAGTACAATTATTGCCAACACTTCAATTAACAGATTGTGTGATGAACGTAATGAGAAATTGGGAAGCTCTCAAGTGGTAACCCCACTAATGGATATTATACTTCCTGAATTAATTCTAAGCTCTTAAATTCTATGCAGAGTGGAAAACAATTAGAAAATAAAAAAGAAAGAAAAAGTCCAGAACAAGAACAAAATACACATTTTTCAAAGAACTAACGTGTAGCCTCTATCAGAAGAGAACAAGGAGAAACAGACATGGCTAGGGACATGGCACATACAGATAACCCACCTCAACAGTTCACCTCAGATGGCTGAGTAGCATAGAATGCTTCTCTGTAGTGGACTGTACACATGATGTGAGTTCAAAAGCTTTTTGTTCTTGATTAGTTTACTGCTGACTATCCAGGACAGGCTCAATGACATGTGATGACCACGTAATTTTTCCAAAGTAGCATCTATAGGACTGTTTCATTTGAGTGTTCCAGAACAACAGTGAAAGGTCCCACAGGACCTCATATTCATTCCCACCAAGTGGCTATGTCTGGTAACTAAGCATTAGGTTTAATATTTCTGTAATATCTTTACTTTTCTTTTTCTACTTTTTTTCTTTTTTTTTCTTTTTGGTATTGGGGATCGAACTCGGTCCTTGTGCTTGCGCAGCAGGCGGCAAAACCACTGAGCTAAATCCCTGGCCCCTCTACTTTTTTTCTTGTCTTGCAACTACTGGTTTGTTCTCAGATTGGGGTAAAACACTTCACAAATTATTTTTGGCTTAACATTCCTCATGTTCAAATGTGCTTTTCAGACTTTAATTAAACCTGCTCTCACTGAAGGCCAACAAGGAAGCACTGTATTTTTCTGCTTGTAAGAAGGGGACAATGAATATAGAATGATGAATACAGACAGTAAAAGTGGAAAAGGACAATAAAAAAGATTCCCTGATAATCTGAATTAAGAAGGTTTTTTGTTTTTCCTCAGACCTAAATTCACACTATAAAGCCTTTTGGAAAAATCTGATACCTTGAAGATGTGATGGGGCATTTTAGTCTCTTTGAAAATGAAAGAAAAAAAATCAATTAATTCCTTATAGATGTAACATTATATATCAATTAAAACACAAAATGTAAGAAAAATGTTCTACTTTTCAGGTGATTTGCTTAGACAAAATTATTATTTATTTTAAATTAAATTTATTTCTAATTCTTAGACAAAATTCATTGTAATTAGAAAAAATAATTTGATCAAATAGCATTAAATCATATAATGTGAATAAGGTTGTAGAATTTTAATTTATTGAGACAATTTAAAGTATAATTGCCTTGTCTTTAAAACTCACACATAAGTGGACCTAAAAGAGTTAATAAAACTTTAGTGAGGCAGCTACTGGCTAGTGGCCAAACAGTATCTTTGCTAGTTGTATACACAAAATAATTATAGAAAGCATTTTTGAATGTGGTAATGAAGTTGATCCTGGAGGTAATACTTATCCTTTCTTTCAACTTTCACAGCAGGGAAAAGAGAATCTTATTTTTAAAGGGAGAGGCTTTGGGCCTGTCTTTGCAAAGAAGACATTAAAATAGAGTTTTCTTTCCTTGAGGTCTAGTGCTGCACAGAGCTTTTTAACAGCCAATAGGAACTTGAAGCAACTAGATACAGAAATAAAGTTGCTAAAAAAACTTTAAATTGCGGATGGAGAAAAGAAAATAGTAAGAATATAGATACTACATGAGAAAGAAAACATTTCAGTCTGAAATAACTGGGAATGCATGGTAGACTATGACAAAAATTAAGGGGCTGAGGAAGAAGAGGGTATGGGAAGACCAGGTGAGAAATAGTTTCCTCTGTGGCAGTTTCCTGGTATAGTGTTCATTATTCTCAACTCCTCATGATTCCTTCCACTCAACAGATGATTAGCCCAGGTTACTATAGCAACTCGTAAATATTGCTAGTGATTGGTATAGGAATGGTCTGCTGGAGGTTTTTGGGGAAAGGTTTCCTCAATATTATGAAAGAGATAGAAAGAGGGACTCTCCTCTTTCATTGAGTATATATTAAACCAAACCTACATATAGGAGTTGGCAGAGTGAATGAATGGAAAGAACTTCAGTATCTGATATTATTGAATTACTAAACTAACCAATCTCAAAACTTGCCCTATCTTAGGACTTCCCCATATGTAAAGTAATGTTCTCCTTGTTTAAGTCAGTTTATCAGGGCTTTCTATTAACTCCTAAGCAAGAATACTCTTGGTGCAATTTGTTGATATGATTAATGAGGATGATTACATATTTTACCAAAAGTCTTGCATGTCTGTCTTTTAATTATTGTTTCCATATTATATATTTATATGTTAACAGAGCCTAGTTCATCCCACGATTTGTGCTCTCTCTTCTCAAATCTTAGCTCTTTTATAAGTTCTATTGCAAAAAATACCTTTATATATTGTTTATTAGAAAGGTCCCTGACTAATTCTGTCTTTGCAGCCAAGTTTTTTTTTTTTGAGAAAGGGTCTCTGTATATAGTCCAGGCTGGATTGGAACTTGTTATGTAGCCTGGGCTATTCTTGAAATCAATCAATCTACCTAATTATTTTTGAATAGGTTCTTGCTATGTAGTTCAGGTTGACCTTGAACTCATTGTGGCCCACACTGGCCTTGAACTCATGACAATTCTCCTGTCTCAGACTCTTGAGTGTTGAAATTACATGTGTGTCCCTATGCCCAGCAAAGGCTTTTTGAGTTCAGAATTGAAAGATAAGCAATCATCATCACTTACATAAATGCTTGGAACATTTATGAATAAGACACGTATTCTCCCTTCAACTTTTTATAATAAATGAGCTAATAAAAATTTCATAAGCTGACAAATTCAGTATACCTAATAATGTGGTTAGAAAAATAAGTAAAATTTATACAGAACTTCCTTCTTCTTCCTCTCATCTTTCCACAATCTGATGACTTATTTATGACTTACTATGTTGTTCATCCTATTCTGGGAAATGTGAGCTGAGCATTCATCATGGATATTCATATTCATGTTGTTGGGATCAGGGATAATGAGTATTAAAGAAGAATCCTGGGGCGGGGTCTGTAGCTCAGTGGTAGAGTACTTACCTAACATTTGTAAGACCATGAATTGGGTCCCCAACATTTATAAAAGCCCTATTATTTTAGAGATCTGTAAACTATTGTTTCTGAAACCGAAAAAAAAAAAAAGATTGGTATTTCAGAGGGATATCCTTGGGGTAAAATTGGGCTTTTTAGAGTAGCAGAGTAAAGCCACTACTATAATGTGTAGAGCCTGTGGAAGGTTTGACTAGTAAAATGAAGTGAGATGCCTCAAACGTGCAGTATCTTACATCTTACCGGGCCTTTTTCTATGAATCTAAGAATCCACTGTCTTTGTGCTAGGGCTCTTCTCCCCCCAGTTTGATCCTAATAATAGCACATAGAAGATAATCAAAGGGGAAATATGATAAAGGAGACGTCCTGGAAAATGGTGGAGTGGTAAGTGAGAATAACTCAGCCTCTCCAAGATTCAGAATCCAAACACTGGAAAATAACAACTGAGGAACAACTTGGGGAGAAGGAAAGAGAGCTGTAGATCCCTAGGAACCAGGAATTACTGACAGGAAAATCCAAACTTCAGCCTGAGTTGCTCTGGATTTGAAAATCATGGCACTGGCACCCTCCCTCTAATTCCATTGACTGTTTGGTGCCTGTATCCAGCAGAGATCAGAAGTCTGACTGCCTTCTTTATCTACTACTGTGAGCAGGGACACATCTTGACTTGGACTCTGCCTCAAAATTATAGATCTTGAAAGAAAACCACACGTTCAAAATAACAGAAATTCTTTCTTTCTTTTCTTTTGTGTGTGTATGTGTGTTGCTTTTTGTTTTGCATCTTTCCTCTATTCTTCACCAGCTTATTGTGGTTTGGGAGAATTTTTCCTTTGTACTTTTTCCTCAGTAATCTATTTTTCTTATTTGTTTTCTTCTTTCTTTAGTTTTTCTTCTTCTCCCTTTTAATTTTTCTCCTTTTATTTTTGTCTCTTATTTTTACTCATCACATAATTTTTCTCCTTTTTTTCTTTTATCTTCTATTGCTTATTAGTTTTTTATTATACTTTTACCTAATTCTATAAACATCCTTCTACTCCCCAACAGAATCCTTTGTACCACTTCTCTCTCCTTTTCATATAAGGTTTCAAATTTTTCCTTTTGGCCTCCCCTGTTCCCAATCCCCTATATCTTTAATAGTATAATGATAAAGCTTTATTAATCTTTAAATAGTTAACTCTATAAAATTACTGTTGAATTCTTTTCTACCATTAGCAGAGATACAGCTGTTACATTTAGTACATATTAGTTGTAAGTTAATATCTAAGTTTTCTTAATTTTATACCATAATTTCTTCTCTAGGATTAAGGGTGGTACATAATTGGTTCTTATAGTATGTAATATCCAATTGTCTTGGGCAATACTACTATAGCTGATTTGCTTGATACTACCAGGGTCATGTAATTGTTGCTGTTAATGATTTGTTTTCTTTCAGCCAACACTAAGATTGCATTTATGACAATAATAGTACTAGAGTACATTCACAGAGAACCTGGTGTTGGGCCAATTGCACTGCATCCTCCTTTCCCAAATTAACCAAGGTGGTAGAATCTTGGAACTGAGGCAAAAGACTATAATTAGCCACACCCAAAGTATATCACTGAAAAGCAACTAACTAAAGAAATCTCTGTACTAGCAACAGAGTCTTTACACTATAAATGTACACAAACCTCAACACAAGAGACCATAATGTTAAATGAAGTAACTCAGACATACAAATTTAAATATCGCATGGCTTCTCTTAAATGAAAAACTCAATATATATAAAGTATAAAATAAAAGACAGATAATAGGAAAAGAGAGAGAGAAAAGATATTTTAATCCAGTGTGTACAACATTATCTAAGTGTACCTTGACTTAGTACAATTGTCTTACATGTTTTATACGTTCTTGGCCTACTAGTCTGATTTTCAATCTGTATATATGATAGTTAACTCTGCAAAGTCTTATAAATAAATGAATCTGATGCTGGAAAAATAAAAGGGGGTAGAGGTAAAGAGAAAAAAAAAGAGTTAAAATGTGTTATGTATGTGTACCAATTTCCTACATGAATGTAATCATTAAGTACTGAAAACATGTACCAATGAAAGTCAACAAAACAAAATAAAATAATCAAACAATAGAAACATGAGAAAACAAGGCAACAAAATGTCTCCCAAAACTCCTAATTCCCTCAAAGCCAAATGAGGAGGCATCAAGGGGGAGAATAGCATAAGCCACATACTCGAATTACTCAAAAGGATAAAAGATGAGGTTAGAAAACAGATCAAACTTAGCTGGATTGCAGGAGTTATAATGAAACAGATAATGGAAGTAATAACCAAAATGATAGAGAAGCTTTCAGAAGACATTAATAAAAAGCTAGCTGAGCTAAGCAAAACTACTCAAAACATGAATTATCACTCTAGTGAAGAAAAAGAGAAATGAAAAGGTTTCAATCAGAAATCTGGGAAATTAAAAATTATATTGACAGTATGGGCAGCAGAAGTGACCAATGTGAGTACAGAATTTCAGAACTATAAGACTATGGCGCTTTCAAAGACCAATTACTCAAAGACATTTTAAAAACAACAAGAGAACATGAAAAATGAATCCAATAGTTGTTAGATGATGCAAAGACTAATTTAAGAGTAACTGGAATAAGTGAAAAATCAGAAGAAAACATAAATGGCATGTTCACAGAAATAATGCCAGAAGAAATCCCAAATACAGGGAAAGAAATAAACATACAGATAAGTGAGGCATATAGAACCCCCAGTCACCATGACCATAAGAGAACCTCTCCATGTCACATCAAAATCAAAGTACTAGAAGTTGACTGATCACAGGGACAAAATCTTAAAAGCTGTTAGAGAAAGGCAATGGATCACATATAAAGGTAAGCCCATTAGAATTACAGCAGACTTCTCAACAAAAACCTTAAAAGCTAGGAGGACTTGGTATAAAGTATTTCAATACCTAAAAGATAACAACTTCCAACCCCAATTTATGTATCCTGCAAAAACTGATGGAGAAATAAGGTATTTACATGAAAAAGAGCACATAAAGAAATTCATGACCACCAAACCAGCATTGCAAAAAATTCTCAAGGATATGGTAGAAAGATACAGTGAAGCCAACAATGCCAACAAGTCAAAAAGAATGAATACAAAAAAAAAAAAAAAGAATGAATACATCTGGCAGAATGAGCAGCTAAGCAAAAGGGGGAAAAACTAAGGAAATCAACAGGAAAAGGAAATGCAAAGGCAGGAATAAGTCAATGCTTTTCAGTAATAACTCAAAATGTGAATGGTCTCAATTTCCCAATCAAAAGACACAGATTGGCAGGATGGATCAAGAAACAAAACCTAACAATATGCAGTATAAAAGGAACACATTTAATTCAAAAAGAATTTCAAAGATTAAAAATCGAAAGACAGAAAACAATATTCCATGTAATGGGAACTGAAAAAAGTCAGGAGTAGCTATCCTTTCTTCAAACAAAGTGGATTTCAAACCAAAAGTGATCAGACGAGACAAAGAGAGTCACTACATTTTGGTTAAGGAAATGGTTCAACAAGAAGAGATAACAATTATAAACATATATGAACCAAATACCAGTATGCTCAGCTTCATAAAACAAACACTAGTGGACATTAAAAGTCAGATAAACACCAATACAATTGTAACAAGGGACCTCAATATCTCACTGTCACAAATGGACAGATCAACCAGACCAAAAAATATCAGAGTTAAACCAAATCTCCAAATGAATGGACTTAATAGATGTCTACAAAGTGTTCTATCCAACAACAGAACACACATTCTTCTCAGCAGCATCTGGGACTTTCTCCAAAATAGAGCGCATATTAGCCAACAAAACATGCAGAGTAAATGAAAAAGAATTGAAATTATCCCATGAATCTTATCAGATCATGGTGCAATGAAACTAGAAATCAATTCTTAGTATTTTCTCTGTAGATGCTCATTTCATCTACTTATAAAGATTTTGCTTCTACCTTGTCAATCCTATGCTATTTGTTTCTTTTTATTGCCAGACTATTTTGGTTTGGGCCTATGTTTCAAAGTTTAGTGGACAGATGAAGAGTATGCATATCTGCCCTTGTTCCCCACCTTAGGGAGAAAGCATTGTATCTTTTCCATTCATATAAGGAGTTTTTGCTGCAAGTATGGAGTACATGTCTTTTATTTATTGAGAAGGTTCTGTTCATAGCTTTTACCATGAACAGCTGTAGAATTTAGTCCAATACTTTTTCTGCAACTACTGACAGGATCATATGGCTTTTTCCTTTCTTCTGTTAAAATGATGACTTATGGGGGTGGATCTTCCAATGCTGAACCAACACTGCCATCCCTATAATAAAACCACTTTCTACATATTGCCAGATTTGACTTCTAATAGTTTTTTTGTTAAACAAATTTTTATCTATGTTCATACTTTTTTCTTCTATTATCTTTATCCAGTTTTAATATTAGTACAATGTTGATTTCCTAAAATGAGAGAAGTGTTCCTTCTTTTTTCTGCTTTAAATGTTTGATACAATTCATCAGTTAAAATGTGTATGACCTGTTGTTGTCATATAGGTAGGTTTTCAAGCTAGGAATATACTTTCTTTAATAGGTGCTATTCAAATTTTATATTTCTTCCAGAGTCAGTTTCATTAATTTGTCTTCCAAGGTACTTACTTCATAGAAGTTGTCAAATTTATTTCAAAACAGATTTTTGTAATATGCCTTCTATATCCTTTTAAATTCTGTAAAATCTGTGGTAATGTCCTCTAAATCTTGATATTGTAATTTTAAAATTGTATAATTGATATTGTGTAATAGGATGAAAAGGTCTAAAGGAGTAGGGGAAGTGGGAGAGGTGGGGGAAAGGAAAAAAGGGAAAAGAAAAAATATGAGAAAAGAAAAAAATGAAAACAAAATCTTTGTAAATAGGGAAGGGTGGAGGAGGTGAAGGGAGGGCAGTGGAATGCGGGAAAAAAACAAGAACAAAGATATGTCATATAAGGGTACAAGATCCCAATGATGAATGTATCTGTATTGCACACCTAAAATGTACCAATTAACTTAATGGAAAAAAAAGAAACTAGAAATTAATGGCAAAAGAAACCAAAGAAACTATGCAAATTAAATAATACCCTCTTGAATAATCAATGGGTCACAGATGGAATTAAGAAAGAAGTTAGACAGTCCCTACAATCAAACAATAACACCAATATGACATACTAAAACCTATGGGATATAATGAAAGAAAGCAGTCTTAAAACAGAAGTTTATAGCAGTGAATGCTCACATCAGAAAAACAGATCAAAAAAATAATCTAATGATGCATTTCAAGGTCCTATAAAAACAAGAATAATGCAAATCCAAAGCTAGTATGAGGAAAGGAATTATAAAAATCAAGAAGAAATTAATGAAATTGAGATTCAGAAAACAAGAAAAGAATCAATGAATTGAAGAGTTAGTTCTTTGAAAGAATAAACAAAATAGGCAAACCTTTAGCCAATATTACCAAAATAAGGAAAGAAAAGACCTAAATCCATGCAATTAGAAATAAAAAAGGTGAAATTACAATAGACTCTGCCAAAATTCAGAAGGTCATTAGTAACTACTTTGAGAACCTGTACTCTAATAAAATGGAAAATTCAGAAGAAATGGATAGATTCCTAGATACATTTGAACTAACAAAGCTGAACTAAGAAGATATACAAATCCGGAACAATCCAATATCAGTGAAATTGAAGAAGTAATTTAAAAGGTACCAATTATGAAAAGTTCAGTTTCCAAGGAATCCACTGCTGAATTCTACAAGAACTTTAGAGAAGATCTAATGCCAATACTCCTCAAACTAATGAAATTGAAAGGGAAGCAGTATTCCCAAAGTCATTCCTAAGTGCAAGCATTACCCTGTTTCCAAAACCAGAAAAGGACCCAGTCAAAAAAGAGAACTACAAGCCAATTCAATGAACATAGATGCAAAAATCTTCAATAAGATACTGGCAAACAGAATACAGCAAATCATTAAAAAAAAATCACACATCATGACCAAGTAGGATTCATTCCAGGGATGAAGGGATAGTTCATCATATGCAAATCAATAAATGTGATATACAACATAAACAGAAGCAAGGACAAAAATCACATGATCATCTCAAGAGACACAGAAAAGCATTTGACAAAATTGAACATTCATTCATGATAAAAACCCTGAAGAAATAGGTATGAAAGGTCTTTATCTCAATCTGATAAAAGCTATCTATGACAAATCAACAGCCAACATCACATTAATTGGCGACAGGCTGAACACTTTCCCTCTAAAATCACAACAAGACTAGGATGTACCCATCACCACTCATGTTCAATATAGTTCTTGAAACATAGGACATCATTACTGCTTCCACCTACACCACTGCTTTTGCCACTGCCACCCCCCACAACCAGCACCTCTGCCACTGCCACTGCCTCCATGGAGCCCTCTACCTCCTCTGCATAATCTGCAAATAATTGATTTCAAGATCTCTGCTTTTGACTGTGGGGCAGTGTCCAGATTGAACAGGGAGCAAGTTTGGCAGTGAGAAAGTTGTTCATGTGCCCCTGCTTTGTGTCACTATTTGAAATGAACCTACTGTCCAAGGGTGTGACACCCAGTAGATACTACAGAATTATAAACACTACAGGAACCTGAGGTGATCCTCACACAAACTTTTATACTTGAACAAGAAGACTGCACATGGGTTTTAGAGTTTGTGCTCTGAGATAAACAGAAGCTATAATGAAAGAACAAAATCAACCCCAAAGGTAAATTCAAAGAATAATGACAGTATGGTTAGCTGGGAGTAGGTATTTGACAGTGCTTACTTGATACTGTGTCTCAGAGTTACAAACTAGAATGTACAAGCCATTAACATCAGATAGCCTTAAAGTTGTTATGGCCTTCTTGTACATGAATCTTCTAGCCAGTTTCCTTTCCCTTTTCAGAGGTGGCAAAACATGCAGCTGTGGAGTGATGAGGAAACTCAGAGTTTAGGCATAAAAAAAACCACTTTCAGACTTTCTCTTCAGGGCATCATTCTGCCTGCAAGGGCTAGTCTGTCTTAGAGATGTTCTGTTCTCATGGTTGTATTTTTAACAAAAGTCAATGATCACGGCTGGAGATTTAGTTCAGTGGTTCTGCTGCCTGCCTTGCAAGCACAAGGTTCTGAGTTCGATCTCTGGTACCCCCCCAAAAAAGTGAATGATCAATAAATAGCATTTTATAATAAAAAAGAAACATTAGCCAGAACAATCAGATAAGAGAAAGAAATAAAATGGATATATATATATATATATATATATGAGAGGAAGAAGTTTAAATTATCATTATTTGCAGATGATATGATCCTTTATATAGAAGATCCCCAAAACTCCACCAAAATACCCCTAGAATTAATGACCAAGTTCAATACCATAGCACCATACAAAAAAAGTCAACATTTGAAAATCAATATCATTCCTGTACATCAATAATAAACTCACTAAAACACAAACTAGGGAAACAATACCTTTCACAATAACATCAATAAAAATGAAATACTTAGGAATTAATCTAACCAAGGACGTGGAAGACATCTACAGGTACTCTGAAAAAGGAAATTGAAGAGTGAATCAGAAAATGGAAAGATATTCCCTATTCCTGGATAGGCAGAACCAATATAGTCAAAAGGGCCCTATATCCAAAACTGTTACACAGATTTAATGTAATCCAATCAAAATATCAAAAACATAGCTCACAGAATTAGAGAAAGCAATCTTAAAATTCAGATGGAACCAGAAGAGATCTAGAATAGCAAAAGTAATTCTGGGCAAAATGGGCAAGGCAAGAGGCATCACAATTCTGGACTTAAGTTACACTACTAAGTCACAGTGATAAAAACAACATAGTATTGCCAAAAACAGACTTGTGGATCAATGGAACAGAATGGCAGATGAAGAAAGAAATTCTGGCATACCTTATCTTTGACAAAGGGGCCAAATGTGCCTAGACAAATAACTCTCACCATGCACTAAACTAAAATCAAAATGGATCAAAGATCTAAATATTAAAACACAAACAATCTGTTGGAAGTCAAAATAGGTAAAACTCTTGAATACACAGATATAGGCAAAGACTTTTTTTTCTTTTTTCTTTCTTTTTTTTTTTTTTTGGTTCCAGGGATATAACTTGGGACCTTGCCCTTGCGAGGCAGGCTGCGGAACCACTGAGCTAAATCCCTGGCCCATGGCAAAGACTTTCTGAACATAACCATGGTTGCAAAAGAAACAATATCAAGAATCAACAAATGGGATCACATCAAATTAAAAAGCTTCTGGACAGCAAAGGAAACCACTAATAGAGTGAAGAGACAACTTTCAGAATGGGAAAAAAATTTTGTCAGCTACTTCTAAAAATTAATATCTAAAATATATGAAGAACTAAAAAAATTAGACACCTCCAAATTTAAAGACCCAATAAATAAATGGGTATCTGAAATGAACAGACATTTCTCAGATAAGAAGTACAAATGGCCAATAAATAAATGAAAAAATGTTTGACATTGCTGGCCATTCAAGAAATGCAAATTAAAACAACATTAAGATTCTATCTCACTCTAGAAAGAATGGTTATCTTCAAAAAATCAAACAATAACAAATGCTAGAGAGGCTGAGGAGGAAAAGGAACTCTTCTTCATTGTTTGTGGGAGTGTAAACTGGTACAACCACTGTGAAAATCAGTAAGAAGATTTCTCAATAAAAACTAAACATCGAAATTCCATTTGACCCAGCTATTCTTCTAGGTATATTTTTGAAATAGTTAAAGATGTTACATTACAGGGCTGGGGATTTAGCTCAGTGGTTCCGCTGCCTGCCTCAAAAGCGCAAGGTCCCAAGTTCATTCCCTGGTACTAAACAACAACAAAAAAAGATATTATATTACAGTGACACATGTATAAACATTTTTATAGCAGTACAATTATTAATAGCTAGCTTGGGGGCTGGGGCTTTAGCTCAGTGGCACTGTTCCTGCATTGCAAGCTCAAGGTCCTGAGTTTGATCCCCAGTACCACAAAAAATAAATACATAATAATAATAGCTAAGTCTTGGAAGCAGTCTGTATGTCCATTAACAGATGAATGAATGAATTATGGTATTTATACACAGTGCAGTTCTATTCTGGCACAAACAAGACATTTGTGGGAAAATGGGTAGTGAAGTAACTCAGACACACAGTCTTAAATAGTGCATGGGTTCTCTTATATGAGAAATTCAATAATATATAAAGTGCAAAATTAAGGATAATAAGAAAAAGAAGAGAGTGGGAAAAACTTATTATAATCCAGGATGGCCAATGTATCTGAAAATGTACCTTGATTTAGTACAGTTATTTTCCATGTTTTAAATGGGTTTTTTTTCTTAAATTCTTTTACTGGTACATTTTAGGTATGCAATACATTTACATTTTTCATTGGGTGCTTGTACCTGTACATGATGTATTTTTTCCCCATTTCCTGTGCTCCCTTCTCCCCCTCCACCCTTCCCTATTTACTTAGACTTTGTTTCCATTTTTTCCTCTTCTCATAATTTTTCCCTCCCTTCTTTCCTTTCCCCTTCCCCTCCCATCACCGCTGCCCCATTGGACCTTTTCTTCCTATTTCAAATTATCAATTATTCACATTAATCATTTTAATCCTTATTTACACTTTCAGTTTCTCACACTAGAGAAACTATTCGGTATTTACACATGTGGGTCCTATTTATTTCACTTAAGAGTATGGCCTCAATGTGCATCCATTTAGCAATAAATGTCTCTACTTTCTCATTTTTTATGGCTGTGTAGTACTCCATTGTGTAAAAAGACCACATTTTCTTATCCAGTCTCCAGTTGATGGGCATTTGGGCTGTTACCAAGTTTTAGCTATTACAAACTGCGTGGCTATGAACATCGGTGCACATATATCACTGTGGTATGATTCTTTTAATTCTTTGGGGAAGATACCCAGCAGGGGAATAGCTGGGTCAAAAGGGACTTCCCATCCTAGTGCTTTGAAGTATCTCCATACTGACTTCCACAGTGTTTTCACCAGTCTACATTCCCACCAGCAGTTGGAGCAGTGTTCCTCTTTCCCTACAGCCCTGGTAGCATTTGTTATTGGTTGATTTCTTGATAGCAGTGATTCTTTGTGGGGTGAGGTGGAATCTCAGTGTTGTTTTCATCTGCATCTCTCGAATTACCAGTGATGTTGAACATTTTTTCATGTTTATTTGCGGCTTTTACTTCTTTGTCTTTTACTTCTTTGTCTGTTCATTTCGGATGCCCATTTTTGAATTGGGTCTTTGAATTTGGGGGGTCTGATTTTTTTTCAATTCTTTATATATTCTAGATAGTAGTCCTTTGTCTGAGGTACAGCTGCTAAACAATTTTTCCCACATTGTAGGTTGTCCCTTAGCTCTGTTGCTAAGGTTTTGCTTGCAGTGAAGAAGATTTTAAATAAGATGAGATCCCAGTTGTTGTTTCTTTGTTCTAGTTCCCGTGCTACTGAGGTTTTGTTCATAAAGTCTTTTCCTATGCTAATGTCTTGAAGAGTTCTACCTAACTTATCTTACAGCCAGTTTAGTGTTTCTGTTTTAATATTTAGATCTTTAATCCACTTTGATCTTAGTTTAGTGCATGGTGATAGGTATGGGTCTAGTTTTAATCTTTGGCAGGTTGAAATCCAGTTTTTCCAACACTATTTATTAAATAGGGTATCTTTCCTCCAATGAGGGTAGTTGGCTCCTTTGTCAAAGAACAGGTGGCTGAGTATATCTGGAGTTGTTTCTGCATCTTCTAATCTATCTCACTGATCTTCAAGTCTGTTCTTTTGCCAGTACCATGCTGTTTTATCACAATAGCTTTGTATTATAGTTTCAAGTTGGGCATTGTGATACCCTCAGCCATGTCTCTGTTGCCTAGAATTGCTTTTGCTATTCTAGATCTCTTCTGGTTCTAAATGAATTTTTGCATTATTTTCTCTAATTCTGTGAAATATATTGTTGGAATTTGAATTGGCATTGCATTAAATCTATATAGCAGTTTTGGAAGTATGGTCATTTTCACTATATTGGTTCTTCCTACCCCCGAATAAGGTATGTCTGTTTTACATTTTTTAGGTCATTAGTCTGGCTGTTCAACTGTATTTATGACAATTAACTTGATAAAGACTTAAAAAATAAATAAAACTGATGCTGGAAAAAAAGAAAAAAAATTTAATGGGGCTGGAGGGAAAGGGGAGATAATTTTTAAAATATGGTAAAGGAGGCAGATGGGCTTCTGGGTTGATGTGGCACAGCTTCCAGTGCAGAGTAGGAGGCTTCTAGGCCAATCTAGCACCACTCCCAGCACAGAGGAGGCTTCTGAGTCAATGTGCCACAGATACCAGTGCAGAGTAGGAGGCTACTGGGCAAACCTACCACCGCTCTCAGCACAGAGGAGACTTCTGGGTCAACGTACTACAGCTCCTAGCTCAGAGGAGGCTTGTGGGTTGACATGCCACAAATCCCAGGGGAGAGTAGGAGGCTTATGGACACACCTAAACCACTCCCACCACAAGGGAGGTGAGCTGTGTGGGCACCAGCAGTATGCACCCATCCCCACTCCCCCCCCCACCATGAAAATGAGAAGACACATAAACAAGCTGCAGAACCACACTTCCAGATCACCTACAGCAACCCCAAAGGGAAACGAGATGGAACACTCTGATACTCAACCACCTGGACTCCCTGAACTAGCAACAAAAGAGGATCTGGAAAAAATGAAATCAGAAATAATTTCTCACATAACAGCAGAGATTGTGCCCATAGTGCAAGACATGATTAATAAATCTGGAGAAGACACAGATAAAAAAATAGAGGATCTGAGGAACATGATGGAATCCCAACATAGGAAACAAATGGAATCCATAAATCAGATGCAAACAGATTTCCACGAGATTAACAACTCCATTGAAAGTCTATGCAGCAGAATGAGCCAATGTGAGGACAGAATTTCAGATATAGAAGGTAAGATTGCAATTAGTGAACAGGAAAAGAAAAATTGCTTTAAAATTGTAAGTGACCACAAGAAATCAATCCAGCAGCTGCTAGACGATGCAAAGAAGAATAACAAGACAGACTGGAGTCAATGAAGAAACAGGAGAAGGTGCAGATGACATAAAAAAAACTGTTCAAGGATGTGATGCCAGAAATCTTCCCAAGCAGGGAAAAAGAACTTGACATACAGATAAATGAGGCATATAGAACTCTAACTAGCCTTGATAAAAAAATCTACACATAGGCATATAATAGTTAAGATTCCAGAAACCCAACAGAAGAACAAAGTTCTACAAGCAGTTAGAGAAAAGAAACAAATCACATATAAAGGAAAGCCCATCGGAATCAGAGCAGACTTCTCAACGCAAACCCTCAAGGCAAGAAGAGCTTGGAGTGAAGTATTGCAAGCCCTAAAGGAAAACAGTCTCCAACCCAGATTGATGTACCCTGCAAAACTATCTTTCAAAACTGATGGAGAAATAAGATACTTTCATGACAAAGAGCACCTTAGGAACTTCATGAATACCAAAGCAGCACTTCAAAAAATTTTAGACAAAATCCTAGGAAAAGACAACGAGGATCACAACCACAGGAAGCCCAGCAGAATGAATCCACCAGGCACAACAGGCAATTAAAAGCACAGGGGGAAACACCAACGAAAAGAAAGTCATGACAATGATAAGTCAATACGTATCAGTTATAACCATCAATGCTAATGGTCTTAACTCACCAATCAAAAGAAATAGACTGGTAGAATGGGTCAAGAAGCAAGATCCAACAATATGCTGCATACAAGAAACACACTTAATTCAAAAAGAAACTCATGGACTGAAAGTTAAAGGGTGGAAAACAATACTCCATGTGACAGGAACCAGAAAAAAAGCAGGAGTAGGTATCTTCTTTGCTGATCAAGTGGATTTCAAACCAACACTGATTAAGAGAGACAAAGAAGGACACTACATCCTTGTAAAGGGAACAATCCAAGAGGAAGAGATGACAATCAGAAATATCTATGCACCAAACACTAGTGTGCCCAAGTATATAAAACAAATACTAACGGACATGAAAAATCAAATAAGCACTAATACAATAGGAGCAGGGGACCTCAATACCCCACTGTCACAAACAGATAGATCAACTAGACAAAAAACAAGCAAAGAAATACCAGAACTCAATTAAACTCTAGAACAAATGAACTTAACAGATGTTTACAGAGTGTTCCACCCCACAAAAATCACAATATATATTATTTTCAGCTGCACATGGGTCCTTCTCCAAAACAGACCACATGCTCACTGATAGAACATATTTAGGTAATTGCAAAGGAATTGAAGTTATCCCCTGTATATTATCAGACCATAGTGCGATGAAATTGGAGATCCATAGCAAGAGAAACCACAAAACTTTCATAAACACATGGAAATTGAACAACACACTTCTGAATAACCAATGGGTCACAGAGGAAATTAAAGAAGAAATCAGACAGTTCCTTCAATTAAATGACAATGACATATCAGAACAACATATCAGAATCTATGGGACACAATGAAAGCAGTCTTACGGGGGAAATTCATAGCACTGAATACACATATTAGGAAAGCAGAGCGAGCCCAATTAAACAACCTGATGCTGAACCTGCAGTTTCTAGAAAAGAAGAGTAGGACCAACCCAAAGCTCATAAAAGGGAGGAAATTACAAAGATCAGAGCAGAAATCAATGCAATGGAGACTAAGAGAACGATACAAAAAAATCAATGAAGCCAAGACTTGGTTCTTCGAAAGAATCAACAAAATTGACAAACCCTTAGCCAACCTTGTCAGAGAAAGGAAAGAAAAGACCCAAATCCATGCAATTAGGAATGAAAAGGGTGAAATGACAACAGACCCAGCAGAAATCCAGAGGATCATCAATACCTACTTCCAGAACCTATACTCCAATAAGATGGACAACACAGAAGAAATGCACAGATTCCTAGATACATATTAATTACCAAAGTTGAATGAAGAAGACCTAAAAATTCTGAACAACCCAATATCAGTCAATGAAATTGAAAATGTAATTAAAAACTTATCAACTAAGAAAAGCCCGGGTCCTGATGGCTTCACTGCCGAATTCTACAAGACATTTAGAGAGGAACTGCTGCCACTACTGTTTAAACTCTTCAATGAAATTGAAAGGGAAGCAATACTCCCAAATTCATTCCTGGAAGCAAGCATCACCTTGATCCCCAAAGCAGAGAAAGACCCAACCCAAAAAGAGAACTATAGGCCAATCTCCCTAATGAACATAGATGCAAAAATCCTTAATGCGATACTGGCAAATAGAATGCAGAAGATCATCAAGAAGATCATACACCCTGACCAAGTGGGATTCATCCCAGGGATGCAGGGATGGTTCAACATAAGCAAATCAATCATTGTAATACACTATATCAATAGAGCCAAGGACAAAAAGCATATGATCATCTCAGTAGATGCAGCAAAAGCATTTGACAAAATCCAACATGCATTTATGATAAAAACCCTACAAAAAACTGGAATAGACAGTCTCTACCTCAATCTGATAAAAGCCATCTATGAAAAACCAACAGCCAATATCATACTAAATGGCCAAAAACTGAAATCCTTCACACTAACATCAGGAATAAGACAAGGATGTCCACTATCACCACTCTTGTTCAATATAGTCTTGGAAACCTTAGCCAAAGCAGTTAGAAAAGAGAAAGAAATAAAAGGAATAAAGCAAAGAATGAAGAAGTCAAAATGTCATTATTTGCAGATGACATGATACTCTATATAGAAGACCCCAAGAACTCCACCAAAAGTCTTCTAGACTTAATAACCAAATTCAGTCAAGTAGCTGTTTACAAGGTCAACACACAAAAATCAATAGCTTTCCTCTACGTGAACAACAGACTCACTGAGAGAGAAATAGGGCAAACAATTCCTTTCACAATAGCATCCAAAAAGCTGAAATACCTAGGAATCAACCTAATAAAAGAAATCAAAGACCTCTTCTCTGAAAACTATGGCACTCTGAAAAGAGAGATTGAAGATGATATCAGAAAATGGCAAGACATCCCTTGCTCCTGGGTAGGAAGGATCAACATAGTGAAAATGGCCATACTTCCAAGACTGCTATATAGATTCAATGCAATCCCAATTGAAATCCCAGCAGCATACTTCACGGACCTTGAGAAAACAATCCAAAAATTCATTTGGAACAAGAAGAGACCCAGAATAGCAAAAGCCATTCTAGGTAACAGAGACATGGCAGGGGGTATTACAACCCCCACTTGAAACTAGACTACAAAGCTACTGGGATAAAAACAGCATGATGCTGGCAAAGAAACAGACCTGAGGACCAGTGGAACAGATTAGAAGATGCAGACACAACTCCAGACACACCCAGCCACCTCATCTTCAACAAAGGAGCCAAACACCCTCACTGGAGGAAAGATAGCCTCCTTAATAAATGGTGCTGGAAAAAGTGGGTTTCAACTTGCCAAAGACTAAAACTAGACCTATATCTCTCACCATGCACTAAACTAAAATCTAAATGGATTAAAGATCTAAATATTAAAACAGAAACACTAAATCAGCTGGAAGAGAGTTTAGGAAGAACTCTTGAAGACATTTGTGTAAGAAAAGATTTTATGAACAAAACCTCAGTAGCACGGGAACTAGCACAAACAATCAACAAATGGCATCTCTTCTTACTAAAAAGCTTCTGCACAGCAAGAGAAACCACCACCAGTGTGAAGAGACAACCCACAATGTGGGAAAAAATTTTCATCAGCTGTCCCTCAGACAAAGGTCTACTATCCCGAATCTATAAAGACTTTTTAAAAATTAGACCTCCCAAATTTAAAGACCCAATCTGAAAATGGCCATCTGAAATGAAGAGACATTTCTCAGACAAAGAAGTAGAAATAGCAAATAAACATATGAAAAAATGTTCAACGTCACTGGTCATTGGAGAGATGCAAATGAAAACAATACTGAGATTCCACCTCACCCCACAAAGAATGGCTGCTATCAAGAAATCAACCAATAACAAATGCTACCAGGGCTGTAGGGAAAGAGGAACACTGCTCCAACTGCTGGTGGGAATGTAGATTGGTGCAACCACTGTGGAAGTCAGTATGGAGATACTTCAAAGCACTAGGACGGGACGTCCCATTTGACCCAGCTATTCCCCTGCTGGGTATCTTCCCCAAAGAATTAAAAGAATCATACCACAGTGATATATGTGCACCGGTGTTCATAGCCGCACAATTTGTAATAGCTAAAACTTGGTAACAGCCCAAATGCCCATCAACTGGAGACTGGATAAGAAAATGTGGTCTTTTTATACAATGGAGTACTACATAGCCATAAAAAATGAGAAAGTAGAGACATTTATTGCTAAATGGATGCATATTGAGGCCATACTCTTAAGTGAAATAAATAGGACACACATGTGTAAATACTGAATAATTTCTCTAGTGTGAGAAACTGAAAGTGTAAAATAGTACTAAAAGATATAATAGATAATGTGAAGTAGGAAGCAAAGGGGCAAAGGGGATGGGGAAGTGGGAGGGGTAGGGGAAAGGAAAGAAGGGCATGGAATTAATATGTGAAACTGAAAAAATGGAAACAAAGTCTTTGTAAATAGGGAGGGATGGAGGGGTTGAAGGGAGGGCAGGGGAAGGGGGAAAAGTAAGAACCAAAGAGATTATGTAAAGGTACAAATTTCCAATGATGAATGTAATTATATCGTATACCTAAAATGTATCAATAAAATAAAAATTTAAAAAATATGTTAAAGGAAACATTAATTCTCACATTTGTATTCTTAAAAATACATTTCTTACTTTTATATTTATATTATTTCTATGATGCTTCAGTATGTAAGTGTACTGCATCAGTCCATTTTCTGTTGCTAAGAACTGAATACCACAGACTGGGCAACTAAATGAAAAAATGAAGTTTACTCTGGCTCATAGTTCTGGAGGTCTGGCTTTCTCAGTGGCAGAGTCCCAAGGTATTTCAAGACATGGAATGAGCCAGAGAACAGGTATATGTGTGCATGCACATATGCCCTGGTCTCTCTTCTTTTCTTATAAATGCATCCAAATTCAATCATGCAGCCTCTACCCAAATGACTTTACCACCTCTCAAAGGTGTCACCTCTGAACATCACAGTCAGATTAGATTTTCACCCTCTTACTGTCTCACAGTGGGGATGAAATTTTTAACACGTAAGTCCTTGGAGGTCACTCAAACCGTATCCAAACTAGTAGCATACATCATATCATCAATCTACGTTATTGCAACCCCTTGACTTCTATTATTTCCCACTTGAAATAAATCATTGCTTCTATCCAAGTTGCCTTTCTTCCCCAAGGTTCTGGTTTATTATCCTCACAACAACCAGAATAGTTGTTTTAAAAACTTGTATTATATATAATTTTCCATCATCTCATTCTTAACCTTTCTCTCCCCTTACAAGGAGAAGAGATTGGGAAGCAAAAGGGATTAAAACATGATATATGTGTGTACCAATACCCTATAATGTATATATTCATTATGTATTGAAAACACATGCTAATATATATATTTTTAAAATAGAATATGTTTATTGTAAGAATGAGATCATGGGTTTTGTTTTTTTGATCCTGCTTGACAATCTTTATAATCTAATTAGAATTCCGTTTACATTTAGTATAATTATTGATATATTTTGAGTTAACTCTAGCATTGTAATATTTGCTATTTGTTGCTTCTGTTCTGTTTCTCTCATTTCCTGACAACTTTTGGATTGATTTTATTACTAATATTCTAGTTTTCTCCCTAGGTTATCTTACAAGTTATATACTCTTTTCTATGTTCTATTATTCTTTTCTTGTAGATATTACAATATTAACAACTAAATCTAATATTAGTTGGTATTTTTACCCTTTTATCAGACAATGCAAGAGCTTTAGAACTTTTAAACTCCATATATTGTCCTCTTTATATGCCATTGTTTTAATTTTATATTTATTAAACACCCCAGAACACATTATTTTATAGTAAGTCTTTATTTTTTATACACACATTTTATCCTTATTTACTTATTTGATATCTCTGAATTTCCATCTAGGATCATTTTCTTTCTGCCTAAAAATACTCCTTTTTTATTGTGAATCTGCTAAAAATGAATATTATCAATTTTTGCTTGTCTGAATAGTATTTTAGCTGCACTCTTGAAGAATATTTTCATTGGGTATATATGCTAGGTTGGCAGCTGTTTTCTTTCATCATTTTAAGTTTATCTTTCCATTTTCATCTGGCTCTCACAATTCTGTAAAGAATTTACTCATGGGCCTGGGATGTAGATCAGTGGTGCCGCACTTGTCTGGCAAGTGCAAGTTCCTGAGTTCGATTCCCAGTACCAGAAGAAAAAAAAAAGAGAGAGAATTTACTCATTAGTCTAATTGCTGTTGTTTTGAAGAGCTCTCTTTTTTTACGTCTTCTGCTTTGTTCTTTTGTTTTTTTCTGTTGGGAATCCAATGACATGTATCTTAGACCTACTTACTATGTGCTTTATGTCTTTTGCACTCTCTTCTGTATTTTCCATCTTCATTTCTCCCCATAGTTTTTATGCTTTTTTCAGTTCACCGATACTCTTTTTAATTTTGTCTAGTCTGCTGTTAATCTTATCCACTGAATTCTTAATTTTAGTTATTGGATTTTTTCATTTATAAAAGTTCTATTTGGTTCATTTTTAGGTTTCCAGTTTGCTTTTAAAGTTTCAGTCTTGTGTTTTCTGATTTTGACATACTGAATATAGCTATTTAAAAAATCTGTGCTTGGTGAAGACACATGGGAGTCTGTTTCTATGTTCTCTTGCTTGTTGTCTTGTCCTCCTTTGCTGTTATATGTTTTTAAGAAATCTGCTTCTATAGTCAGCAAGGGATTCTAGCAACACAATTTCATGATTAGGATAATTTGAAGGTGTGGCTCAGTCCCTATGAAGGTGAGTCAACTTTCAGTTCAATCTTAGCACAGTGTATACTGCAGTCTATTCGAGTATCAATCCAAAGCCTGGATACTTTACCGAGTTTGTTCCCAATCCCTCTGTGATCTCAATTTTCATTCCTCAGCTCCATAAACCTGTCAAAAGCACTACTGAGTTTCTCAGCTTCTCATCACTTCTTCTAGAGTTGGTATATGGCCCTATAGGAAAAGTTCCCTTAAATGGCATGCTTACTTTTCTAGGTTTTCTTATTTTCCTAGAATTTTTCCTTTTATTCTTATTTGACTTGTTAGTCATCTAATGCTTTTGTGGACTTTTTGAACATTTTGTCCAGGTTTGCTGTTGTTGTTCTCATAGTTGTTGTTCTCAGTGGGAGGATTCATTTAAATTACCCATTCTACAGTGCCAGAAGTGAAAAATTTGATCCATCAAAAATATAAGTGAACTGTAATCCCAGCCCTCAGGAGGCTGAGGCAGGAAGATTGCCATGAGTTCAAGGTCAGTTGTGGAACAAGGAGTTCAAGGGAAGCCTGAACTACATATTGTGACCTTGTCTCAAAACAAACAAACAAACAAAATAAGTCAAATTATAACACTGAACTGTCCAGAATCTCTACACATACAATAAAAACAATATCTCTTCACTGCTCCAGCAGATCATGTGTGATCTGGCTTCAGGCTCTCTCTCTAGCTTCATCTCATGCAATTCTTCCTTACCTGACTACACTCCAGCCACAGTGGTTTCTCACTAGTCTATTTGCACACCAAACACCCTCCAACATCAGGTCTTTTGCACTTGTTCCCATTACTAGGAAAGCTTTTTCTCATGAAGCTACATGGCTTTCCATTCCTTCCTTCAAATTTCTGTTCAAATGTCAAGTTTCACAAGGAGCTTCTCTAGTCACTTCATATTAAATAGCAGATACTCACTCCATCACTTTCCATGCTCCTTATTCTGGTTTCTTGTTTTATTAAGGCAGTTAGTCTCTCTCTCTTTCTCAAAAAAATAATTTTTTTTGGTTTGGCTCACCCTATTTGAACATATATTCCATAAAGACAATGACTTTGTTCTGTTTGGTGCCATCTCTCATAAGAACTGTACTTCTCATAGACCAAACATTCATCAACTATTTCCTGAATGAATAAATAAAAATATAATAACCAATATTATCTAGTAGAAGTCCCTGAATTTCAGAGACTTGTATTTGGTAAAGGCGTCTCCAAGAGTCTTAGGATCAAAAAATTTTTTTACTATTATTGATTCTACTGCAAATTAAAGAGAATTTCAGTCATTTTCATTTTTCTTTAGCAAGTCAGTTTGTGTAAGCATACATCTACAGAGGAATATAACATAAACTTCTAGAATAACCAGATTGTGACATGTTTATTTTATAATCTCAATGGCGTTATCAAAGAACATATTAAGAATGATTACATTTGAGTGCATGTTAAATAGTAAAGACTCTAGGAAACAGTGGCTCTAACTAGACAATTCTAGCTTACATGGAAGAAGTCTGGAAACTGGCAGTTCAATGCTGGTATGAAAGCAGCAAGTAGTATCAGGAAACCAGACTCTTTCTAGCCTATTGCTATACCACACATGGGTTCTACTCCAAGGTCATTTATGGTTTTTTTTTTTTTTTGGTACCAGGGATTGAACTTGGGACCTTGTGCTTGTAAGGCAGGCGGCAGAACCACTGAGCCAAATCTCTGGCCCCTCAAGGTCATTTATGGTTAAAGCTAAAATTCCCATTAGGTAATAGGAAGAAGAAGGAAGTAAAATGGCATACTTCCATTTCGAGAAGACTTTTCAAAAATATTACATAACACTTCTTTACTACTTTTAGAACTTAGTCACGTTCTTGTAGCTGCAAAGGAAGCTGAGAAATGTAGTTAGTAGATTAGCTGAGAAAATTAGATACTGGAATATGCAATTTAGCAATCTTTTTTTTCTTTTTTTTGGCATTGAGTATCGAACTCTGGTCCTTGCGCTTGCGAGGCAGGTGGTGGAACCACTGAGCTAAATCCCCAATCTGTTCTTTAAACACTAAGTACATCTTTTTTTAAATTGGAGTTTTTAGGGCTAAGGATTTAGCTCAGTGGTTTCGCCACCTGCTGCGCAAGAGCAAGGACCCGAGTTCGATCCCTGGTACCAAAAATAAATAAATAAATAGATAAATAAATAAATAAAATTGGAGTTTTTCAAATTACCTTTTTTCTTCATCTTCACCTCAGCTACTGCTAACTAATTTCCCAACGGTTCTCCATATAAAATTCTACAGTTGATGATGAGTAAAGAAAATGAGGTTTTTTTATACAATGGAGTACTACTTTGCCATAAAGAAGGATGAGCTTCAAACATTTATAGCTAAATGGATGGACCTTGAGACCATATTCTTAAGTGAAATAAGTCGGACACACATATTTAAATACCATATTGTTTCTCTGGTGTGAGAAAACTGAATGTGGCAATAAGGACTGAGATGTATAAGGGGTGTTGGGAAATGGGAAGAAAGTGTTCAAATGGGAAGGGGAACAAGGGAGGAGGCAAGGAGAAAGGAAGGGACAAGAAAAAAAGTGAAAATAGAAGGAAAAAATGGAAACAAAGCTTTTGTACATAGGGAGGGGAGGGGGCTTGAGGGAGGAATGGGATAAAATTTTTTAAAAATTCTACAGTTGAAACTTTCAGCAAGCAAAATGATGTCTTTTTTTCTCACACAAATATTTCAGTGTTATCTCTTTAACAACATCCTCATGGGTTAAATAAGACATAGGATCATTTCTCCCTGAACACTCAGAATTATCAGTCACTTCCCAGTGAGTTCACCCTGACCAAGAATATCTATCTAATTAATTCATATCTATATTTAATGTATGCAGTGTGAGTGCCATTGTCTGTGTCACTAATTAACATGTCCACTGGTACCAATACTTTCTATATCAGATTTTTATTAACTTGGCTTTCCCACTAGAGCATAACCTTTGCTCCCATTGCATTCCTCCCATGTAGGGTGGCATGGAGGCACAGGAGATGTTCATCAAATATTTTTAAAAAAGGATTTACTTTACATTTACTTAACATCTGTTACGTGCTAATCAGTATGGTAAGTGCTTTACAAATACAATTTTATTGGCTTTTCATAACCAAAAGTTATAAGAACTATATCCCCATTTCACAGCTGAGATACATAAAGATTAAAGAAGACAAACTGTTTCACCAGTTATTTACTTACACATATAAGTAAAGAAGTAAGTCAGAGGTCTACCCTCACAGTAAATACTAATTTTACTCTGCCACATTTATGGTGGCCAGCTGTGTTGTTTCATGGCTTCCTCTGATAATATAGGTTGGCTGATGAAATAATGAATTAACAACTTTCATTGGTAATTTCCTTAGTTGTCAATACTTTAGTCAAAGGAATTAATTTATAATGATCACATTCAAATATAAGGTGCAAAGTTGAATGGGTTGATTGGAAGGGTATATTCAGGAGTATCTTTTAAAATCACACCACATAGACATTTACTATTCAGCCAACACCAACTGCCCACAGAAATCAGTTGTTTAAGTAACACAATTTTAACTTTAGAGTTTCTAATAAAGCAGCAGAAACAAGGACAAAAATTTCAGCCAAGACAACAGATAAAATCTAAAAGGCAAGAAAAAACAAGAGGCAAGAAAGAAAGAAGAGAGGAAATATACATATATACAAAAGAAGAAGAAAGGAATGAGAATGGCACACATTAGGCTTTTCGTTATTTTTTTTTTTATTCACCTTAGCTGGCCAGCTTTCAGCCCACCTTCTTTCAGCAGTAGCAACTTCATTTACTTTTCAGGAATTCTGTTTTTCAGATATTCTGTCCTTCCATAACCAAAGAAAGAGGAGTTGACCATAGTTAATCCAGTCAAATCTCTCTTCTAGAATCTGAATCATTCATTCTAGATGGTGCTGTTGAGACATCCATGTTGTGGAGACTCACATGAGCTGCCTAGTATATTCTTCATAACATTAGTTCATCAGCTTTCTCTCCTTAATCCTTTGAATGTCCCACCAATTTGTTCAGCTAAATTCCCCTTTTTCTTAAGTTTACCAGGGACAACCATTATTGCTTGCGGCAAAAGAACTCTAACCAAGTAAGAAAGTGGGGATAAATTTAAGTGGGAATAAACAAGGCCTGAAATGAGATCTACTGGGGAGTATATTTTCAGTTCTTAAAAAAAAAATTACCGGGCATAAAAAATTGTCGTTTAAACCTTAATCATAGTGCAAATTAATGTTTGATCATCTAGACACATCCCTAGGACTGAAAATAATCACACCAGAAGATAGCAAAGGGCTTCCAAGCAATGAGAGTAATATTCTTTTTCAAGAATAACTTGTTGTAGGATTGACATCATAATTTTGAGTACTGAAAAGAAAATGTGTTTCCTGCAAGATAGAGGTATTATTCTATTTTTACAATACAAAATCTTTGTTTCTTTAGTAATTTCACATCTTTGGCCTGACTAAAGGATTTCTCAATTCAAATTAAACTTCAACTGGACTAGCTCCTCCCACCCCACCCCCAATCTTCCCCTTTTGGAGTCTACCTTTTCATTGCCAAGGATTAAATTCCCCGTGAAAGCCTTGAAGGCAATAGACATCTGCACTGGAAATGAGATACAAAACTATCCAAAAAAAAAGAGAAGAAATATAAAAGATTACAAGAGGAAATAATTGAACTCTTATTCATATTGGGAAAAAGTCTGGTTTCAAACTATATTTCTTACTGATTGTTTTGGCCATAAAAGGAATCATCATTAATGTCTAACAAGAAACTGTTATTCTTCTCCTCTGCCAAAGATGCCAAAGTTTGGCATGTTTTAAATACCAAACAAACATCACCATAGAGAATGGCTTGTTGCCAATATCTGGTGTGTCCAGGAATCCTAAATGATCTCATTTCTAAAGCTCATCTTCACATACTAGACTGTTCATATACTCAAGCAATAAACACGATGAAATCAAACATCACAAACATTTTGTGATTTCCCAAATTATGAAGTGGGATGGATGGCCTTACATAGGTCACAATATGCAGTACCCTAAGCTAGCCTCACTATGAACAAGAGAGCAATCTTCAAATAGAAGACTCTCATCCATTCTAATTGTTATGATAGTTCTCTGCTGCTGGATGAGTGATTCCAGGTAGTTTGCTGAATTAGAATTCAGTTCTAATCCTGTTTAGGCTGCTGGTTTTATTGGGTTATATTTTGGTGGTCAGAGGGTAAGCCCCTACTCACTCCTCAAATCACACACATGAATGTTTTGTTAGTAATGTGCAAACATCAGATATAGTTCTTAACTAGTATCTTGTTACTTCATCAGCCATTAATCTCTCTAGTCTCATATATAAAATATTTTGCAATAATTTTATATCCTGACAACTGGTGTGCAGAGTTTTTGGGGTACAAAACTGAACTGATGAACAGTTTAGACATGATGATAAGAGGAATAGTATGAGAGGGATGCATCATCAGAACAGTGTCATCTCAACTATTGTCAGCTGTTCAGTCCGTTAATCCAAAAACTCATAAGGAACCTGAGATTGGATTTTGGGCACTATGATTTGATGGACAAGAACTGAGCTCCAGCTATTAGCTCTTGTAAGACAGCTCCTTAAAACTGTCTTTTCTTCATGTTTATTTGCCATGCAAAATGACATCAATTTTTGCTTGGGGGAAAATCACTTAGGTTATTCTGTCAGGACTCCCAAATGATTAGATGACCCTTCAATGAGAAAATCCTAAGGGTTCCTTTGCTTTTCTTATAATTGCTTGGGCTTCAATTCTGCTGAAAATTGACTGGAAAAGTCATTCTATGAAATAACTCATTAAAATCTGATTCAGTCTTCTGGGCCTATACGGTCACATCAGTCATGCTTCTCAGCTAAGACTGCCTCTGTTCACATAGGATGGTCACTAACTAAACTTTTCAAGATGGCAGGAGTTCAGTTCTTCTGTCTCATTTCCCAGAAAGAATAATGGATAAAATCTTCATGAGCCAGTGGAAGAATATTATTTTCTTGTATTAAATTCTTTTATTGGTACATTGTAGGTATACAACACAATTACATTTCTCATTGGGAACTGTACCTTTACATAATGCATCTTGGTTCTTATATTTTCCCCATTCCTAGCCCTCCCTTCACGCCCTCCACCATTCCCTATTTACAAAGACTTTATTTCCATTTTTTCTACTTCTCAGCATTTTGTCCTTTCCTTTCTTTCCTTTCCCCTGCACCTCCCACTACCCCTACCACTTTGGACCTTTTCTTCCTATTTTACATTATCGATTATTCATTCTAATCATTGGTACATTTTAGGTATACAATATAATGACATTCATCATTGGAAATTTGCAACTTTACATAGTCTCTCTTGGTTCTTATTTTTCACCCTTGCCCAGCCCCGCCTTAAACCCCTCCAGTCCTCCCTATTTACAAAGATTTTGTTCCTATTTTTCCATTTTCTCATATTAATCCCATTCCCTTCTATCCTTTCCCCTAGCCCTCCCACTTCCTTCCCCTTTGCCCCTTTTCTTCCTATTTCACATTATCTATTATACGTTTAGTCCTTATTTACACTTTCAGTTTCTCACACCAGAGAAACTATTTGGTATTTACACATGTGTGTCCTATTTATTTCACTTAAGAGTATGGCCTCAATGAGCATCCACTTAGCTATAAATGTCTCTAATTTCTCATTTTTTATGGCTGAGTAGTACTCCATTTTATAAAAAAACCACATTTTCTTTATCCAGTCTCCAGTTGATGGGCATTTGGGCTGTTTCCGAGTTTTAGCTATTACAAACTGTGCTGCTATGAACCCGGGTGCACATATATCACTGTGGTATGATTCTTTGAATTCTTTGGGGAAGATCCCCAGCAGTGGAATAGTGGGGTCAAATGGGACTTCCAGTCCTAGTTCTTTGAGGTATCTCCATACTGATTTCCACAGTGCTTGCACCAGTCTACACTCCCACCAGCAGTGGAGCAGGGTTCCTCTTTCCCCACAGCCCTGCCAGCATTTGTTATGGTTGATTTCATGATAGCAGCCATTCTTTCTGGAGTGAAGTGGAATCTCAGCGTTGTTTTCATTTGCATCTCTCGAATGACCAGTGATGTTGAACATTTTTTCATGTATTTATTTGCTATTTCTACTTCTTTGTCTGAGAAATGTCTGTTCATTTCAGATGTCCATTTTTGGATTGGGTCTTTAAATTTGGGAGGTCTGATCTTTTGAAGTTCTTTATAGATTTGAGATAGTAGACCTTTGTCTGAGGAAGAGCAGGTGAGGATTTTTTCCCACATTGTGGGTTGTCTCTTCACACTGCTGGTGGTTCCTCTTGCTGTGCAGAAGCTTTTTAATAAGAAGAGATCCCATTTGTTGATTGTTTATGCTAGTTCACGGGTTACTGAGGTTTTGTTTATAAAATCTTTTCCTACACCGATGTCTTCAAGAGTTCTACCTAACCTCTGTTCCAACTGGTTCAGAGCTTCTATTTTAATATTTAGATTTTTAATCCATTTTGATTTTAGTTTAGTGCATGGTGAGAGATACAGGTCTAGTTTTAATCTTTGGCAAGTTGAAGCCCAATTTTTCCAGCACCATTTATTAAAGAGGCTATCTTTCCTCCAGTGAGAGTGTTTGGCTGCTTTGTCAAAGATGAGATGGCTGAGTGTGTCTGACGTTGTTTCTGCATCTTCTAATCTGTTCCACTGGTCCTCAGGTCTGTTTCTTTGCCAGCATCATGCTGTTTTTATCACAGTAGCTTTGTAGTATAGTTGCAGGTTGGGGATTGTGATACTGCCTGCCATGTCTCTGTTACCTAGAATTGCTTTTGCTATTCTGGGTCTCTTCTTGTTCCAAAGGAATTTTTGGATTGTTTTCTCGAGGTCTATGAGTATGCTGCTGGGATCTCAATTGGAATTGCATTAAATCTATATAGCAGTTTTGGAAGTATGGGCATTTTCACTCTATTAATCCTTCCTACCCAGGAGCAGGGGATGTCTGTCCATTTTCGGATATCATCTTCAATCTCTCTTTTCAGAGTGCCACAGTTTTCAGGGAAGAGATCTTTGATTTCTTTTGTTAGGATGATTCCTAGGTATTTCAGTTTTTTGGATGCTATTGTGAAAGGAATTATTTGCCCTATTTCTCTCTCAGTGAGTCTGTCATTGGTGTAGAGGAAAGCTATTGATTTTTGTGTGTTGACCTTGTAAACAGCTACTTGACTGAATTTGGTTATTAAGTCTAGAAGACTTTTGGTGGAGTTCTTGGGGTCTTCTATATAGAGTATCATGTCATCTGCAAATAATGACATTTTGACTTCTTCATTCTTTGCTTTATTCCTTTTATTTTTTTCTCTTTTCTAACTGCTTTGGCTAAGGTTTCCAAGACTATATTGAACAAGAGTGGTGATAGTGGACATCCTTGTCTTATTCCTGATGTTAGTGTGAAGGATTTCAGTTTTTGCCCATTTAGTATGATATTGGCTGTTGGTTTTTCATAGATGGCTTCTATCAGTTTGAGGTAGAGACTGTCTATTCCAGTTTTTTGTAGGGTTTTTATCATAAATGCATGTTGGATTTTGTCAAATGCTTTTGCTGCATCTACTGAGATGATCATATGCTTTTTGTCCTTGGCTCTATTGATATAGTGTATTACAATGATTGATTTGCTTATGTTGAACCATCCCTGCATCCCAGGGATGAATCCCACTTGGTCAGGGTGTATGATCTTCTTGATGATCTTCTGCATTCTATTTGCCAGTATCGCATTAAGGATTTTTGCATCTATGTTCATTAGTGAGATTGGCCTATAGTTCTCTTTTTGGGTTGGGTCTTTCTCTGCTTTGGGGATCAAGGTGATGCTTGCTTCCAGGAATGAATTTGGGAGTATTGCTTCCCTTTCAATTTCATTGAAGAGTTTAAACAGTAGTGGCAGCAGTTCCTCTCAAAATATCTTGTAGAATTCGGCAGTGAAGCCATCAGGACCCGGGCTTTTCTTAGGTCGTAAGTTTTTAATTACATTTTCAATTTCATTGATTGATATTGGGTTGTTCAGAATTTTTAGGTCTTCTTTGTTCAACTTTGGTAATTCATATGTATTTAGGAATCTGTCCATTTCTTCTGTGTTGTCCATCTTATTGGCGTATAGGTTCTGGAAGTAGGTATTGATGATCCTCTGGATTTCTGCTGGGTCTGTTGTCATTTCACCCTTTTCATTCCTAATTGCATGGATTTGGGCCTTTTCTTTCCTTTTTCTGACAAGGTTGGCTAAAGGTTTGTCGATTTTGTTGATTCTTTCGAAGAACCAACTCTTGGCTTCATTGATTTTTTGTATCATTCTCTTAGTCTCCATTGCATTGATTTCTCCTCTGATCTTTATAATTTCCTCCCTTGTATGAGCTTTGGGGTTGTCCTGCTCTTCTTTTTCTAGAAGCTTGAGGTTCAGCATCAGGTTGTTTAATTGGGATCGTTCTGTTTTCCTAATATGCGTATTCACTGGTATAAATTTCCCTCATAAGACTGCTTTCATTGTGTCCCATAGATTCCGATATGTTGTACTGTCATTGTCATTTAATTGAAGGAACTGTCTGATTTCTTCTTTAATTTCCTCTGTGACCCATTGGTTATTCAGAAGTGTGTTGTTCAATTTCCATGTGTTTATGAACTTTTTTGAGTTTCTTTTGCTATGGATCTCCAATTTCATCGCACTATGGTCTGATAATATACAGGGGATAACTTCAATTACTTTGCACTTCCTTAAACATGTTCTATGTGTGAGTATGTGGTCTATTTTGGAGAAAGACCCATGTGCAGCTGAGAAGAATGTGTATTCTGATTTTGTGGGGTGGAAGACTCTGTAAACATCTGTTAAGTTCATTTGTTCAAGAGTTCTATTGAGTTCTAGTATTTCATTACTTATTTTTAGTCTAGTTGATCTATCTATTTGTGACAGTGGAGTGTTGAGGTCCCCCACTACAATTGTATTAGTGTATATATGACTTTTCATGTCCGTTAGTATTTGTTTTATATAGTTGGGCGCACTAGTGTTTGGTGCATAGATATTTATGATTGTCATCTCTTCCTCTTGGATTGTTCCCTTTACAAGGATGTAGTGTCCTTCTTCATCTCTCTTAATCAGTGTTGGTTTGAAATCTACTTGATCTGCCAAGAGGATAGCTACTCCTGCTTTTTTTTGGGTTCCTGTCGCATGCAGTATTGTTTTCCACCCTTTAACTTTCAGTCTATGAGTTTCCTTTTGAATTAAGTGTGTTTCTTGTATGCAGCATATTGTTGGATTTTGCTTTTTGACCCATTCTGCCAGTCTATTTCTTTTGATTGTTGAATTGAGACCATTAACATTGATGGTTATAACTGAAACTTATTGACTTGTCATTGCCATGATTTTTTCTTTTTGTTGGGTTCTCCCCCTTTACATTTAATTTCTTGTCATGCCAGATGGGTTCATTCTGCTTTGCTTCCTGGGGTTGTGATCCTCAATGTCTGTTCCTAGGATATTGTGTAAAATTCTTTGGAGTGCTGGTTTGGTATTCACAAAGTTCCTAAGGTGCTCTTTGTTATGAAACTATCTTATTTCTCCATCCATTTTGAAAGATAGTTTTGCAGGGTACATCAATCTGGGTTGGAGGCTGTTTTCTTTTAGGGCTTGGAATATGTCACTCCAAGCTCTTCTTGCCTTGGTGGTTTGTGTTGAGAAGTCTGCTGTGATTCTGATGGGCTTTCCTTTGTATGTGATTTGTTTCTTTTCTCTGACTGCTTGGAGAACTTTGTTCTTCTGTTGTGTTTCTGGAATCTTAATGATTATATGCCTATGTGTAGATTTTTTTTGATCAAGGCTATTTGGAGTCCTATATGCCTCACTTATCTGTATGTCAAGTTCTTTTCCTCTGCTTGGGAAGTTTTCTGCCATTATTTCTGTGAAGAGATTTTTTAATGTCATCTCCACTCTCTCCTGTTTCTTCATTGAGCCCAATCAGTCTTATGTTATTCTTTTTTGCATCATCTAGCAGCTGCTGGATTGATTTCTCATGTTCCCTTATAATTTGAGGCAATTTTTCTTTTCCTGGTCACTAATTGCAACCTTATCTTCTATATCTGAAATTCTGTCCTCACACTGGCTCATTCTGCGGTGTAGACTTTCAATGGAGTTTTTCATATCCTGGAAATCTATTTTCATCTGTTTTATGGATTCCATTTGTTTCTTATGTTGGGATTCCATCATGTTCCTCAGCTCCTCTCTAGATTTATTAATCATGTCTTGCACTAAGGGCACAATTTCTCCTGTTATCTGAGAAATTATTTTTGATTTCATTTTTTCCAGATTCCCCTTTTGTTGCCAGTTCAGTGGGTCCAGGTGGTTGAGTATCAGAGGGTTCCATCTCATTTCCCTTTGGGGTTGCTGTAGGTGATCTGGAAGTCTGGTTTGGAGACTTATTTATGTGTTTTCTCATTTCGACTGGGGCGGGGTGCTGTTAGCGCCTGCAGGGATTACCTCCTCTGAGCTGGGTGAGGTGGGACCGGGGGCCGGGAGCAGCCGTAGGGATGGTGATCCAAAAGCCCTTTCCTGTGGGCTGGGAGCAGCCGGAGGGATGGTGGCTGGGAAACCCCTTCCTGTGGACCAGGAGCAGTGGGATGGTGGCTCAGAAGCCCCTCTCTCTGGGCCGAGAGCGGTGGGAGGGATGGTGGCCCGGAAGCCCCTTCCTCTGGGCCAGGAGCAGAGGGACAGAAGGTGGTCCTAAAGCCCTTTCCTTTGGGCTGGGAGCAGCGGGAGTGATGGTGACCGGGAAGCGCCTTCTTCTGGACCAGGAGCAGTGGGACGATGGCTCAGAAGCCCCTACCTCTGGGCCGGGAACAGTGGGACTCAGTACCTTGGTCTGGTGGTCTGGTGTCCTCTGCGTCTTTGTAGTGTGGAATCAGGTGCCTACCTGTCTGCAGCGGGCTGATTCCGGAAGAATATTATTATTAAGTCCTTAATATTTGGAAAAAGTGCTGGGAATTTAGCTTAGCGGTGCCGCTGCCTGCCTTGCAAGCACAAAGTCTTGTGTTCAATCCCCGGTACCAAAAAAAATTTTTCTTTGGAAAAAGTGAAACAAAGGGATGCTGAAAATATTCTAAATATTGTGATATTAATTTGAATTAAAAGATGAGAACTTGTTCAAATATCGTAGCTCAAGCTAGAGAGTGAAGTGGACAACACAGATACTAGATATTCAGAGTTCGTCTGGATCCAGATGTTATTTCCAGTCTACCCTTAATGAGATAGCATTGTTCTTAACTATATAGATTTAGAGAGCTCTGGCTTCTCTCCAGAGGAATGAGACTGTCAGGCTTTTCTTTGGATCGTTCATCTCCACTGCACACTCCCATACCCCAGGGCCTCCAGATACACTTACCAGCTGCTGGCAACCACCAACTCCCTCAAGACAGGGCAGTAAGGGATAGTCTTCCTATGGAAAGACAGCATTTGTCAGCTGCAGGAGTTTTTCAGAAAAATTGTCCCATTGGCCTGTTATCTGGCTTTTGGTTCTAATTCTGGCAAAAGATAATAAATAACCATTGTGGAAAACATGAAAAATACATAGAATTTTTTTTAAAAAACCACTTATAATCTCACTACCCAATGTGATGACCATCAATATTTTGGTATAGTACAAAAAAATTTTATTATCTAAATAAACATGTAAATATTCATTTAGGTTTGTTCATATTATATATGCAATTTTAGATCTTGCTTTAACTTTATATCATGAGCATTTCTTCAGGTTAAAAGACATTTTTATAATTATTACATACATCTGTTTTATAAAAATGAACCAAATACAGATCAAAGAGAAAACAAAAAATGAGGAAAACTAAGCAATCTAAAATATTGAGGGTGGAAGAATGATCATCCCAATTACAAATGACCAATTAGTAAACCCTAAAAGTTATGGGGGAGAATGTTCAAATGAAAAATCAGGAACTAGTCCAAGATCAGTGAAGCTACTCTGATACACTTATAAAATAATGAAAAGGCAGTTGTTAGCAAAGGAATAATATATAATGTTTATGTACCACAAAATCAATTGTCATTTTGCAGCACCAAATTATATTGGTAAGATTAATGTATTTTTATTAAGTAATACAAGTGAAGTTTCTGCGTTTTTCAATGATTTCTAGAGAAAATATGCACAAAGATGCTGATACTCACAAGTACATCGTTCTTAACATGGTGTTAGAGTTTATGACATTAGAATCCTTTTGTTAATGGCTTTAGTGAGAACTCAGAAAAAGAGGTAAGCAGTATGATATTGTAGAGCTGCCCATTGTGTAGGCAATTGTTCCAAAGCCCAAACAAATATTATTAAGGACAAGAAAATAAGTGAAGTGGTATTTAACTTCTAGCATTTTGTGTTTACAGGAGACAGATCCTGATAGTACCAGCCCCTCCCCTTCCTTCAGAGCTCTCTCTCATTTCCCAGTTACTGCCTGGGGTGGAGATGGGTGGGTGAGGGACAAACCTGAGCCACAGTTGGGACGAAAGCTAAGATAAGGACCCTGAGAGAAGACTGTAGCTAGTACAAAGATAATGGCTGTGCAGTCAGACAGAAGCCACATTCCAGTTCAAAGGTTGCCACCTTTGTGACATTTGGGAAAAATCATTCAAACTATCCCAGGGATTTTATCAAACTATACAGTGAGAATGATAAAACCTACTCTTCATAGCACTAGGTGTTTTATGGAAGTTGGTTATTAACATTTATGATACATTTTTATTCTCATATAGTTTTACCTGTTTTTAATTTTATCATGGAGTTACAACTCATTTCAATAATGGTTCTGGTTTGTTGCCCTTGTTCATTTCACTTCTATCATTAATCTACTGGACTTGTGTTATAATATTCCAAATAAATTCCTTCCATCCCAGAACCTGTTTTTAAAAATGCTTAATAAAACATATAGATGGTACTGATTATACTCTATAAACATTGATTAAATAAAACATTCTCCTCAATATTTTTTTTACTGAGAGCCTAATATATGCTAAGCATCATGCCAAATGATATGTCTAGAACTTAATAAATCCTGGCTGGATAAGAAAGTCAAAGGCACAATTGTCTTACCAAGAGAGATTATGTAAAGGTAGAAATTTCCAATGATGAATGTCATTATATTATATACCTAAAATGCACCAATAAAATTAATTTTTAAAAGGCACAATTGTCAATATAGTTAGAAGAGGGCTTAGGCAAATATTAAAAAGTACAATGGAGAGCTATAAAAATGTGGAATTCTAAGTTACAACATGAGATAAAAATAATGTTGATTTAATTTTAAAAAGCTTCCTAATAAGAAAGAACATAAATTAAGAAATTAGAGTATCAGAGTAGAACAGTAATTAGGAAATTTTATTTTGAAGCCATGAATTAGTATACAATTTTGAGTAAAATGTTCAGTTTTTCTGGACTTTGGTTTCTTTATCTGTAAAACTGAATTCAGAGGTCACAAACAAAAAACGTTTCTACATAACTTACAGCTTCAAGAGGCAATCAAGGGAAAAATGGAAATGGGGTTTTGTAAATAAGGAGGGGAAGAGGGGCTGAAGGGAGGGGAATGGGAAAAAAAGAGGAATCCAGATACATCCTGCACAGGTACAAATTCCCTATGATGACAGTGATCATGATGTATATCTAAGTTGTACCAATAAAACTGAAATTAAAACAGAGGCAATCACAAGCAGGGCATGGTGGACATGCCTGTAATCCCAGCACTCCGGAGGCTGAGGCAGGAGGATGGCCATCCATTCAAGGCCAGCCTGGGTTACATGGTGAGTTCAAGGGCAGCCTGAAATATGTAGGGAGAACCTGTCTTGAAAAACAAACAAACAAACAAATAAAAAACACAAACACAAACAAAAAACCAAAAAGCTAGTAAAAAAAAAAGCAGAAAAAGAAAAGTTGTAGAATTAACAGTAAAAATTAAGGAAACAGAAAAATATACATAACCAACAAAACCAAAAGCTCTTTTTGGAAATAATGCAGATGAGACCATTTATAGAAAATTATGGGCTAATTTCACTTAAGAATTTAGATGCACAGTTTTTACCTTAAGTATTCACAATCTTACAGACCTGACTATATCTGTCATTCAAACCATCACTAGAATATCAGGGTCATGGTCATTAGGAAACTGGCGTAAGCCTCAGTGGGAAGGAGACAACAGCCATGTGAGATACTCAGAAGTCCAGGTTCTCCATGCCTAGGCTTTTGCTTTGTTTGAAGAAGGTGTGCCTGTGCTCCAAAGTAATAAATAAAAATTAGAGGCCACATCAGAGACAAAGGCCGGTTCTTTAAATTCAAAGGAGTTTGGCTATGGTGGGCTCTTGCTCTTCCAGAAACCTCTTCCAGCTCCTTTCCAATGGAAGGCAGGCACCAGAGAGTTGTTAGTGGCTTAGTGGATTTTTTTTTTTTTTGACCGTACTTTGGGATTGAATTTAGAACCTTCACACCAACCTACATCCCCAGCCCTTTTGTATTTTAAAACAGAGTCACACTAAATTGCTAAATTGCCCAGGCTGAGCTCCAACTTACAATCCTCCTGCCTCTCAGCCTCCCAGAGTTTGGGGATTACACACCTGAGCTACTGTGCTCAGCTTCCATTAATTTTAAATGCAGCCTTTGAACTCTTCTGGACATCTCAGTTTCTTGAATTAAGTACTTGTTCCACAAGTGACCATATTGCCTTGCCTTTGGTGTTTATTCACTGAAGGCCCAATTATTCCAGATGTATTCTGGTCATGTAAGTGTAATATATTCTACTGGGATGTATGGGAGTAATCATCATAGAATGTTCTGTCACAAGGTATGCAGGCACATGTTGCCATTTCTGTTCCACATTTTTATGAGTTACATTTAAGTGAGTTCTTAGGTACAGGTTTGTGGGTAGAGAGACTTCATTAAAGCAATAGCAATCAATTCTTTGTTAACTTTGCTATTAGAAGGAAGTGTTGATGGATTTTCTCCAAATGGTGAATAAAGTATAACAGATTTTGAATTAAATTTAATGGATTTCTTCCTACATAATGGATCTATCCAAACTCTTCTTTTGGTTTAAACTAAACTTTTAATGGTTTCACATCCATTGTGCATGGGCTGTAATGTGGGGATGGGGGAATCTGATTGGTACCAAGTGATAGGTTCAACATGATATGGGATTGTAAACTGCCCATCGGGAACTCATATACAGATAATGAGGAGGTGGTTATACCCAAATGCTGCTCAAAATGCAACTCTATTTGTTCACAGGCTCTGCTCTTCTGTCCTGGGGACTATCATAGCCAAGTCAATGAAACAGGGGCTTTCCCGAAAAGACAAATGAGTTCAAGCTTTTAAAATGTTCCTTGTTGAGAATGGAGTTTAAGCTTAAGTTTACAAAACTTCAGTTTAGTGCTTTTAGAGCCCATAATTTAATATGGTTACTTATTTTTAAATATAAACCCACTTTTTCCTTATAGAACATTCTGTCACTATATAGTAAATGATGCTAGGCATGGTGGTACACGCCTGTGATCCTGTCTCTCTGGGAGACTGAAGCAGGAAGATCACAAGATGGAGCCTAGCCTGGGCAAATGAATTAGTGAGATATATATATTTATATATATTTGCCATAGAATAAAATTGCTGCATGGTAAAGATAGTCATTAAGGATACAATTTGATTATTTGCATGGTTGTTTGCTATTATGATATACAAGTATCCTTAAGTAATCCTTTAGTATGTTTTTATTGTACCTGCTTTCTGCTAAGTTTTGTATATTTTCCTAGTATAATTAGTAATAATGCTAAATTTAATGATACCACAAACATAATATTCCTTTTTTGGTGTAGTTTTCTCATCCCTGACATCTGCCATCAACAAACCAACAAACAGTAAAAGCTTAAAACAAATTTATTTATATAAATTGACTGACTGATTGTTTTGAGACAGGGTCTTGCTGTGTAATTCTGGCCTTGAAGTGACTATGTTGTCCAGGCTGGCATCAAACTCATGGCGATCTTCTTGCCTCAGCCTCCCAAGTGCTAGGAGTGCCCTAACACTGGCTCTGCTCAGCAAATTTAGACAGCTAACAAAACTCATACTTAGTCAGACTTACTTGTCTTACTAAGAAGCCATAATTGTACTTTTACATCTGTACCAGGCTCTAACATATTCATTCCCCAGAACATGTATGCACTGAAGCCTTACCATCACAGTTCCTAAACCATGCTATTGCCATCATTCACATTAAAACTATCCTTATTTAATTGCCAAAGATCTATATCATGCCTAAATATAACTGATGGGTTAAGAATGGTTGCAATGATTTATTAGTCTCGGGTTACCTTCAACCTGGAGGGAAAATGTCTTTCATGAAACATGAAACAAATTCTTCTCCTACCGCTTTCCACTTGTCCTGTTTACAGTAAGTTTATATAAATAAACATTCGGGAAGGATCAAGAAGGTTGTCTCCTTTTATACTTCACTGACACACAAAAAGAAAAAAAATCCTCCTGCACAAGCAATTCTGTCTCCTAAAGTACAGCCAGTAGATATTTAATGAGTGACACAAAGTTGAACCAATCTTACCTTTACTATTCCTAGTTTTTCTTTTCTTTTCTTTTTCTTTTTAGTCTTAGTTTTTCCATGGAGTGCAAAATCCTCTATCTCCATCTTTTAGTTCTTTCCAATGTAGCAGTCTACAAATTCTGTATTTTTGGCTAGTTCTTTTTACTTTGCAGGAAAACCATATTTTAACCTAGTAAAGTAAAAAATACCTGCAGTATGATTCAGATGAGACCAGCCATTGTTGTTAATATGTATATGTGAAATGTTGAATGTTCTTTCAAAAAATTAGATGTGGGGCCGGGAGTTTAGCTCAGTGGTTCTGCCTCCTGCCTTGCAAGTGCAAGGACCTGAGTTCGATCCCTGGTATCCAAAAAAAATAAAAAATTAGATGTGCATGGTGGTACAACCTAGCACTCTGGGAAGCTGAGGAAAGAGAATCACAAGTAGGAGTCCAGTAAGATCCTGTCTCAAAATTTTTAAGAAAAGGAAAGAATGGTTGGGAATATAGCTCAGTGGAATGGTTCTTAGTACTGCAAAAATAATAAATAAATATCCTTTAATTTGTTTTATCCCATATATTTTTATAGCAATACTATTCATGAAATACAGCTCATCATACAGTTAGAATGAACAAACTAGCAAACTAGTTGACCACTGTGTCATAATTATCACAAAGAAGAAAAAAATTACTATAGTATTTTGGGGTTTCATTAAGTCAAGGTAGTTGCAATTTTAATTTCTTAGTTATAGTAAGGGAAATGGGAGCAGAAAAAGGAGTAATAGTAAAATGGGAGCAATGAATGGGATGGAAAGAGGAGTGCGAACTATTGTGTTATAAAATCTATCTGGCATTCAAAAGACTTGACTTGTAGATCAAAGCCATTTGTAAATATGTCAGGGCTTGAGTCTTCAATGAGCTATTAATTACAACTAGTAATAAGATGAATGCCAAATTAATGTCTTACTAGAATCATTAAAACAGTGCCAAAGGCTATTCTCTTTGGACATTGTAATAATGCAGAGCTAGGAGGAAATAGTGATTTGCCTCCTCTGAGGATTCCACAGAGGTGAGAGGCTTTGGGGCCAAAATCCTGCTGTTCTTCCAAAGAAAGGGCAGCATAAAGAAGTCCTACTTTCAGTCATTTAGTATGTATTCACTGGGAATATATTTCAGCTACTGAATCATTATCAAAGGAAGAATTTATAAAACACTTGTATACTAAATATTATGTACTTAATTTTGAAAATATATCCATTATAATCAGCAGGGTAGTTTCTTTTAACTTTAGCTGTATATCAGAAAGTGATTCTTATTGTGCTGACAGTCATAAGGAAGAGAAAAAATGTTTCATGTGGGGAGAAATGCAAAATACTAGCAGAAATTTCATTTGATTCTAACATTCCAAAATGGGAGTTTGGAACAATAAACAGGTAGTACATATTTTAGACACTACTAAGATGAACTTTTTGATATGGGTCACTGTATTTGCAATTATTCATTTGTAGGCTTTGTATGAACTCTGTGACAGGTTATGCCAAAGATCATCAACTAAATTTCTTAGAAAATAGTTCTGAAGCTTATCTGACTGGAAAATACCTAAGTTCCCCATATCCTTAGGCCACAATATAAAGAATGCATTTCCAGAATCCATGAAAGCTAAAGATTCCAATTCTAATATGAACATAACCCTAATGCACTGTCTTTAGACAAGTGCAAAGCTATCAGAAAAGATACAAATTCAACTCCTATCTTCTCACCAGTTTTACTGAACTGTGTTTCTTACAAAAAAGAAGAGGAGGAGGAGGAAGGAAGGAAGGAAGGAAGGAAGAAGGGAGGGAGGGAAGGAAGGAAAGATTTTGAGATGATGTTCCATAAAAGAGTAGTCAGCAAACTGTTGCAGGCATGAATTGGGCAAGGAGAATTTTCCAGAGATCAAATAAGAATGAAGAAGGGAATTTTAATACCATTGGATGCCTTTGACCAAAACTTTAAAAATGAGCTTGTTTTGCAGTGCTGTAATTTTCAAACGTAATGTTTTTCAGAAACATCTGAAAAGTCTACTAGTATAGTTCATATGATAAATTATGTTGACTATGTTACTACATAATGTAGGATTTAAGAAATTCTTTGTAAGTAATTAAGTTTCTGCCATACACTGGAAAAAAACAAAATTTTGCTGCTTTTTCAAGATGCTTTGCATTGGAAGTACTTCTTTCAAAATACATTTTTATTGGGCCAGGGATTTAGCTCAGTGGTTCCGCAGCCTGCTGCACAAGCACAAGCACCCGAGTTCGATCCCCGGTACCAAAAACAAAACAAACAAACAAAAAAACCCAAAATATATTTGGGATCAACAATTTGGGATCAGTACTTTGGGTAACAGAATATTTCTCTCATTTTACTCAAAATATACATTGACAGTTGTAATTTAACAACCACTTTTGTATGTTAGTTATGACTTGAGTCAAGAAATTCTTCCAAGGCATCAAGGTTATACCACTGATTTGGCATTACCACGCAGTCTCCATACTTCATATAAATAATTGTGGCAAGAAAGCATGCAGAGGGGAGGGAAGAGGAGGGAGAAGTAAAAAAAATTAAGACGCATTATGAACAGGTACTACCTTCCTACGATGAATGTAATCATCATGTACTGTGAACATGGACTAATAAAAATTAAAATCAAAAGAAAGCGCCTGGATTTTTCTCTTCCAGATTTTGATAGAAAGCTTTGCTGGTATCTTTGCAATTAACTTTATATTTAATTAAATTCAGTGAATAGGCTGAGTCAGTCATGTATTTAGGGTTTTGTTTTGTTTTGTTTTTTGAGGCAGGGTCTCACTTTGCAGTAGTTCAGGCTGGTGTTAAACTTGCTATGTAGCCCAGGCTGGCCTTGAACTTATAGTGATCCTCCTGCCTTAGCTTGAGGGTTACAGGGCGTGTGCCACCACACCTGGCTCAATCACCTATTTAATTTTCTTGAATTTGACATACATCACACAATAAAACAAATTAATTTTGTTGGGCTTTACCCCCTAAATCTCATTTAATAATTTTCTCTGAAATTCTAACATTTACACTTTAATCATTCTAAGTTATTCACATAGAAACATTTTGGAAATAATTTCTATATGCAAACAGTATTGTTACCATTAAGATTTTGTGATCATGCTAACAGAATTTTATTGTGTACTTCCGATTCCAATTTAGCTTGCATACATTTATCTTTTTTATAGGCATTAAAATCAGAAAAGATTTTGTCCTTTAAAACTACCAATTTTCTGTTCTGTAATGAAAATAATTGGTTTTCTTCTCCTGAAAGATAAATTTAAACAAGAGGACTTGAATGACCAAAGGAAAATTCCATACAAAGAAATGACCTCAACAGGCATTCTTTTTTCCTTGAGCTTTGAGATATAAGATGCACCTCAGTGTTTGTGAAACTAACCTTTAAATACAAAGGTATAGTGGTTGTTTTGGTTTGTTTATACTGCTTGATCCAGTTTTGTTCACAGTGGACAGAGGTTTTATTAAAATCATAATGCAAATAAATATCATAAATGCATTTATTGCTATAACTTTAAGTGTTATTGAAGATGTACAAATACAAATGCGTTCTGAGCACATGTTGGAAACTAGGTTATTATTCTCTTTACTTTACAGGCTCTCATGTTCAATAAGTGCTAACTGCTTACATAGGAAAACATTTATCTAGTCTTATACCAATAACACTTCTTATGTTTAATTAATGCTTTTTTTCCAAGCATTTGGCATCTGTTTTGATCAGTGAAGGATCATCCAGCTTAATCAAATTATTGTTCTGTTCATTTATGTCTTAATTCCTATGTGACCACAGTAGGGTCTCTAAAATGTACATTCTCCTTTTGAATGCCCCTTTATCAGGAGAAAATAGTGTTCACAAATTTCTTTGGAGATATCTAGTCAGGTAAATTAAAATGAGTCTTCTGTAGAAATTTAACTTGAAAGCTTCGAAGTAGCTGTAAAGGGATGGTTAGACAGCTATTTTCATCTTAGCTGCAACATTAGCCAACTTTTAAGAACAAAACCTCTCTATACCTCACTTTTCTCATTTGTAAAATGGGGCAGCTACAACCCTACATTATGCAATTGTAAGGATTAAGTGAGACAAAAGACTTAAACATTTAAGAAGACCTGTAGTATCTAGCATTAAATAAACATTCAGCTATTATTGAAGACTTGAAGGGCTATTTGGTTATAACCTTTAAAAAGCCTAAATTAACAAGTTTTTTTTCTGTTACTTTACAGTTCTGTAGTGAAGTCAGAAATGCTTTTTTTAAGTTTTGAGAAAATTCTTTGAATGCACATTTTCATAAGTCAGAAAAGACTGACTTGGTTCAAACATAGAAACATTTTTTTATTTCTATAGAAGAAATGCTGTTTGAAATTACTGTGTGTACAGCATAATCTTCTCTGTTATTCAAAAACAATAAAAGAATACTTATTACTTTAAATACATTTTGGGAAAGTATCTGTCCTTAGAGTTTAGACTTCTTCAGAAAAATCCCAGAACATAGAAGCATAGAATTTGAAGTTTGGAGACCCGAGTACCCAGATGTAGGCATGAACCTTCAGCAAGTTATTTAACCTCTCTGTGATTATTTACTTCTAAAATGAGAATAATTCCTCCTTCCTCAAAGGATGTGTATTGGTGTGCCTTGTGGACCATAAATTCAAATTTCTGTACTTTTTATTTTATAAACATTATTTCCTTTGAGGATATAAAATTGTCTAGCTGAGCAGAAATATACTTCTATTAGAAACAACATATGCTGCAAAAATTAATCAGTTATAAGTTAAACTATTCACTAAAATTTGAATAAAAGTATCAATATAAATATCTTGTGAAATTTTCAAGTCATATAGCACACTCCTTGTCTAGAAAATGTATGATTAATAATTGATTAATAAAAAAATAATTGATTAATAATATGCTTCAATATCCTCCTGCATACATTTCTTCCAATGTAAAAATGTGATTTTTTTCATGTTTTTAACATATTTAAGCATTTGATTTTTTTTCTTGCAAATGACATTCAAAAGTCACATATGTAGCCAGAATAATTACTGAAATGAAGTGCTGGCATATTTTCTGCATACTTTTCTCTTTAATATCTATCTGTCACTCAAGAGCTCTCAGTGTATTTGATCCTGCTCTGTATTTCAGGCTGGTCTCAAATTCACCCGGATCCTCTCGCCTCGGCCTCCCAAGTGCTGGGAATACAGGCCCGAGCTAGCTACCATGCCTGGCTTCTTTACTGTTCTTCAAGAGTATTACACCAGGAGAATCACTTGTTTTTAAAGTATTGAGCCATTTGGAGGGTTTTTTTTTCCATACCGGGGATCGAACTGAGGACCTTGTGCTTGCTAGGCAGGCACTGCACCACAGAGCTAAATCCTTGGCTACATTTTGGAGTTCTTACAAATAGGTACATTCTGTTATAATAGTAAATTTTACATTTTATGGTAGAATAAACATTAAACATAGCCAAATATGCAGGCTGGTTTGCAATAACTGGATGATTTAAGCGAAATACAGGCAAATCTTTGAGTGAACAGAAAAATTAATTGAGCAGTACAGTTTCGGCATGAAAATGATTGAAATCACGTCAGTCAAAAGGCAAGGAAGGGCTGGGAATTTAGCTCAGTGGAGTCGTGCTTGCCTCACAAGTGCAAGGTCCTGAGTTCAATCCCCCGTATGGGGGTTGGGGGGAAGCAAGGGACAAGGTTGAGACAGGGAGATTGCCATGAGTTTGAGGCCAGCCTGGGCTATATGGTGGGTTCAAGGCCAATCTGAACTACATAGTGAGACCCTGTCTCAAAACCCCCCCAAAAAACAAAAACAAAAACAAAAAAACGCAGCAAGGGATAGCTCTAAGTATATAGCACTTGGTTCAAAGAATTTAATGACTTTATACATGTAGTAGCAGGCATTTAATATTAATTTAAAATTTAATATTTATATAAAAATCCAGATTTTTTATTAAAAGGAAGAGACAAGAAAAAAAAGTGAAAATAGAAGGAAAAAATGGAAACAAAGCTTTTGTATAGGGAGGGAAGGAGGGTATGGGAAAAAGCAATGGGATTTATCAAAAAAAGGTAATAACAGAATAAAACACAACTATTCAGATGTTTCTCATTGCTTCAATGTACAGTAAGGCCCTCATATTTGTGTGTTCCAGTTCTCTAGATTCAACTGAGAATCAAAAATATTTGGGATAAAATGAGTCAGTATTAAACATGTATAAGCTTTTGTTGTCATTGGTCCTCAAACCACACCAGCATTTATGTAGCATTCACAATATACTCAGTGTTATAAGTAATGGAGATGATTTAAAGTATATGAAAGGATGTATATTATATGCAAATCCTGCACCATTTTATATTAGGGACTTACTTGAATATCCTTAGATTTTTTTGTATCTGAGGGGGATCCTCACAAATACTGAGGGATGACTGCATTTATGTTCATGTATTAAAGGTCAAAGACATTTTTCATGATTAAAGAAAGAGGGGAGAGGGAGAGACAAACTTCTGAAATTCAGATTTCTCTAATTACAGGGTGTGTTTTTTTCTGGGGGGGTGGCATTCTGGGGATTGATCCCAGGGTCTTTGCACTTTACATTCCTAGCCCTTTTTCTATTTTGAGACAGGGCCTTTGTAAACTGCTCAGTCTGGGCTGGAACTTGTGATCCTCCTGCCTCAGCCTCCCAGAGTGCTGGGATTACAGGCATGCACCACCATGCCTGGCCAAAGTTGTTGCTTAGCAGCATTTGACCAAGTCTAAACAGGAGCTTGAATGTGACAGCAGACCAGAATTAAATACACTTGATAAGACCATTTAAAAATTCTTTGTTATTCATTAAGGTTTTTTCTTTAAACTTTCTTTTAAAAGGATTAACCCCTCAGGGAGCTCTACCATCAAAACAACCAAATAATTGGTTATGGGAATAAGTACAATATCTGCTTCTTACAGGGTTAGCTCAGCAACAATTTCATTCTGTTAACTTTGGCTAAGACCTCAATATATTTATTCGGTTCTTCAACCATATCAGCACAATCATAGCAAGTACTTAGGGAGCCCAAGGGCTGGAAAACAGTTGTTCGGGATAATTTAAAACTTCAACCTAAGGTAATATTTTGAGAGATCAAGAGCATTTTCTTTCACAGGATAGTTCAAAGAACCAGCGTTTTGCCAGTCTACATTCCATTGCAGTTTCAATCAGTTAGGAAACTGTTGATAAAGCAAGTCAGATTTGCATTTCAACAATGGATAATAGTCATTAACCAAGTATATCACTTGCAACAAAAGCCAGAGGATTTAAAAAACGATTATTTTTTATTCTCATATTAACAAGTTAATACCATAAAACAAGTAGTCTTTTCACATCTTGATTTTTTTACAACCATATCACTTTCAATATTTGTGAGTGCATACTTTACACTTAGCTGAGCTCCACATTAGCAATTTAAAGTAAAAAAAAAAGGTCTTATCTTTAGTTCTCGTGGGGGGACACTACAAAGCAAAACGTATCAGTTTTGAAATAGGATAGACAAGGATGTCAAGGGTGTATTTCTATTTAATAGTTAAGTGAACAGTGACAGTCTTACCTTTTTGAGGGATGGAATGAGGGGAAAAACTCAGAAAACCAAAAGTTGAACAGCCAATTAGAAATCTATTAAAATTCTACAATTTAACAACTTCCTCAAATAGGATTGGAGATTTCCTGCATCAGAAGTCTACCTATAAATAGTCAGTACTTTTCATGTATTGAGGGTCCTAGATGTTTTGGTGAAAAAAGGAAGAGGGGAGAGAAGGGGAGAACTTCTGAAATTCAGATTCCAACAAACTTAAATTTAAAAAAATAAATTTTCTCTGGTTTTTAAGCTTTTTTTTAAAAAAATTCCTGGCTGGGAAGTATTTTTGCAGTGAGTAGCAAGGGAATGCTGAAAGGTAGGTTTTGACATGTAAAGTCAGGCAAGCAACTTCCAGTAAATTGCTTCCAACCAAACCTAACACTGCTTTTGTAGAACTACGCTCAGAACCATAAAATGTAGTGCTTTTGTTTCAAACTGGAATTTCAGATGGTCCTTTTTTATTTCTAACCCTAAAAGGCACTCTCCATTCATCACCTCACTTGTAGTGCGATCATTTCCAGGCCACCCTTGCCTCTTCAGTCAAACCTAATGGCCACAGCTTAGACAACTGCGGCGTCGCTGCTGGGCCTAAGCTCCACCTGTTGAGGTCAGCTGGTTCACCCGGCTGGCCTGCTTTCTCCCTCCAGGTAAGGATGGGTTGCACCCACTCCCTTTTAGAGCACGTCCTACCCCGAAGGAGCTTACATGATGGTCGCCCTGACAGCCTCACCCCAGGTCCTCGTTGGGCGAGGGGACCGCATGGCAGCCCCAACTGCAAGTACACAAAAGGCGACCCTTATCGCGGGCGGCCACTGGCCCCTGCGGTCCCGCACGCGGCTTCGGGCAATGGGACACCGCCGGAAGGGGCGAGGTGGGCGAGGGCAGCTCGGGCCCCGGGCGAGCCCAGGTGCGGCGCAGGGGCGCAGGGCTCCGCCACGCGTCGTGGAAGAAAGCCTGACTCATGTGGCAGCGGCGGCGAGCTCCTGGGAACTGAAACTCGTGATGCTGTTGCTGCGGAGAAAAGCCTCATCATCCATTCCGCAGGCGGGGGACGCCACCCAGGGCGCGCACAACTCAAACCCGGCGCTCTGGCAGCCTCAGCTGGCCCCTCCCTCCGCGCCCCATCCCCAGGCCTCGAGCCCGCGCGCCCGCGCGCCGGCCGCGCGTGAGAAAAAAGCGGACACACCTAACCTGCGCGCGGCCGCGGCCCCGCACCCTGCCCCGCCCCCATCAGGCAGTGTCTTTCAGCACGACCCGGATTCGCTCCCTCAGCTAGATTCCCCACCCCCATTGCCCCAGGCTTCGGCGCCTCCGCTAGCCTTCGGCAATTTCCGTCCGGAGAGCCAGCACTCGGCAAGGTCCGAACACCCGCCGACTCCTTCCTCGCCGGACCCGGCTTTCTGTCTGCGGCTCCGGGGCGCATGCGCAGACGCCATCTTCCCTCTTTTCCTCGGCCTGTCCCCTCCCCCTGCTGCCGCTGCCGCCTCCTCTCCCCGGCGGTCGCCCCTCCTCCTCCTGCGCTCGGGCGCTGGTCCCTCCTCTCCCGATGCCGCGAGAGACTGGGGGACACGGTGGAGCCGGAGAAGAGCACTAGTAACAACCACTACAGCCCCCCCTTCGCCCGACGCCCTCCCTCGGTACCCACCCACTCCCCCGCCCCGTTTGCCGACACCGACCAACCCCACCTCTCGTTCCTTTGAACGGCGTCGGCTGCAGTCGCTGCACCATCCCGTCTGGCCACCAACGCGGCCGAGAAAGGAGCTGCCGCCGCCGCTTTTAGCCCCCTAGCTGCGGGGTGAAGACGAGCCGGCCGCGGAGGAAGAGGTCGGGAGAGGCTCGCAGCCTCGGCTCCCGCGCACGTCCCGCCGCCCTCCGGGGAGGCTCGGCCGCCGGCCCTTCCTCCCCGAGGACGCGTGCCGAGCCGAGCGCCTGCCCCGAGGGAGGAAAATGCTCGGGCTCCATGGCTGCCAGTGATGGAGCGGTCCCTGGGCTCCCGCTGCCACTGCCGCCGCCGCGCCCCTGCCGTGCTCCGCGAGGACCCGGCGTCTCTGCGCTCCCGCCCGCGCCTCGTTGCTGGGTTCTCCGTACCGGGCGCCCCGCCGCCGCCGCGCCGCCCCGGCCCCAGCCGCGGCCAGCGTTTCCTCCCGGAGCAGCCGCCGCGAGCCCAGGGGGTTTGAGAGGGTCCGCGGGGCGCGGGGGGAGGGCCCAGCGGGGGAGGTTTGAGCGACACTGAGCTCGGGCTCGCCGGCGGCCGAAGCCGGGGGTGGCGAGAGCACGGCGAAGCTCGCTCCGCGCTGCCTCCGTGCAGAGCGACCGGGAGGGCTTTGCAGCGGCCGCCGCCGCGGCGGGAGGAGGGGTCTAAGGTGGCCCCGGAGTTGGCCAGAGAAGGTGGGCATTTCTCGCTTTTCCTCCCCTGCCCTCCCTTCCCCCCTCCCATTCCCCCCCCTTCTGCCCCGCACCCCACGTGAAGCGGAATATAAAGGGGGGGTGTGTGTGTGTGAGACTAGCGGGGAAAGTGAATGGCGGAGGACTGAAGGGGTCCCCCGTTCTGGTCCCCGGCCGCCCTATTCACCCTCGTTCATCCTCCCTTTCCGAAGCTCGCCCTCGAAGGCAGCAGCAGCCGGCGCCTTAGGCTGAGAAGGAGGAGGACTCGCGCCGGGCGGAGCGTCAGGTCCAGTTTTCCTCTCCTGCGTCCTGAATACAAAGATTACGGTGCAGAAGGAAACTGCACTCGCCTCCTCCGCCTCCCGGTACCCAACACAATGCACCAGCCGCCTGAGTCCAACGCCGCGGCGGCGTCTGCCGCCGCTGCAGACGTTAGTGCTAGGAAGATGGCGCACCCGACTATGTTCCCTCGAAGGGGCAGCGGTAGTGGCAGCGCCTCTGCTCTCAGTGCAGCAGGTACCGGTGTTGGTCCTACTGCCACATCTTCTGAAGATTTTCCGCCTGCGTCTCTGCTCCAGCCAGCGTCTCCTGCAGCATCTTCCACATCCGTACCACAGCCTCCTCCTCCACAAAGCCTGAACCTCCTTTCGCAGGCTCAGCTGCAGGCACAGCCCCTTGCACCAGGCGGAACTCAGATGAAAAAGAAAAGTGGCTTCCAGATAACTAGCGTTACTCCGGCTCAGATCTCTGCCAGTATCAGCTCTAACAACAGTATAGCAGAGGACACTGAGAGCTATGATGATCTGGATGAATCTCACACAGAAGATCTCTCTTCTTCCGAGATCCTTGATGTGTCACTTTCCAGGGCTACTGACTTGGGGGAACCTGAGCGCAGCTCCTCCGAAGAGACTCTGAATAACTTCCAGGAAGCAGAGACGCCTGGGGCAGTTTCTCCCAACCAGCCTCACCTTCCACAACCTCATTTGCCTCACCTTCCACAACAGAATGTTGTGATCAATGGGAATGCTCATCCACACCACCTGCATCATCACCATCATATCCATCATGGGCACCACCTTCACCATGGGCACCACCATCCATCCCATGCTGGTGTGGCCAGTGCATCTGTTCCTGGAGGGCCACCTACAAGCCCAATATCCAGAAAACTTTCTACATCTGGAAGCTCTGAGGGTGTTATGCCAGGGACACCAACTTCTGCTGTATCATTGAGTGGCTCACCTGCATCTGTAATGACTAATATCCGGGCTGCAGGTACTGCAGGCAGTGTAGGTATAAATTCTGGTACTGGCACTAGTACAGTGAATAATGTTAACATTGTTTCTGTGGGTAGTTTCAGTCCTAACGTGGCAAGCAGCATGCTTGGTAATGCTAACATAAGTACAAGCAATATTTCTAGTGCTGCTACTGTAAGTGTTGGGCCTGGAGCTACCAGTAGTGTTAATGTGAATATCTTGAGTGGTATGGGCAATGGTACTGTTTCTTCCTCTGCTGTTAACAGTGTCCCTAATGCAACTACAGGGACAAATGTGGGATTGGTTTCAAGTCAGCAGCAACAACCAACAGTTAACACATCAAGGTTCAGAGTTGTGAAGTTAGATTCTACTTCTGAACCCTTTAAAAAAGGTAGATGGACTTGCACTGAGTTCTATGAAAAAGAAAATGCTGTATCTGCTACAGAAGGTGTGACAAATAAAGTGGTGGAGACTGTAAAACAAAACCCGACAGAAGTGACTTCTGAGAGGGAGAGCACTAGTGGGAGTTCAGTGAGCAGTAGTGTCAGCACACTGAGTCACTACACAGAGAGTGTGGGAAGTGGAGAGATGGGAGTCCCTACTGTGGTACAGCAGCCACCAGCCCTTCAAGGTGTGGTGGCCCTTCAACAAATGGATTTCAGTAGCAGTGGTCCACAGAGTATTTCAGCAGTTAGTATACCACAGAGTGTTTCTCAGTCACAGATGTCACAAGTACATTTACAATCTCAAGAACTAGGCTATAAGCAAAAGCAAGGTCTTCAGCCAGTACCTCTGCAAGCCACTGTCAATGCTGCAACTGGTATCCAGCCATCATCTATAAATGTGGTTGGTGTAACTTCAGCTCTAGGTCAGCAGCCTTCCATTTCCAGTTTGGCTCAAACCCAACTGCCATACTCACAGACAGCTCCTCCAGTGCAAACTCCCCTTCCAGGGGCACCACCCCAGCAGTTACAATATGGACAACAGCAACCAATGGTTTCTACGCAGTTGGCCCCAGGCCATGGTCAATCAGTGACTCAGAATCCTACTTCAGAGTATGTACAACAGCAGTCACTTCTGCAAACAGCAATGTCCTCTGGGCAGTCCAGTTCTGCAGGAGTGGGAACAGGGACAGCAGTGATTCCTGTGGCTCAGCCACGGGGGATCCAGCTGCCAACGCAGTCCACAGCAATTCAAGCACAACCTGCAGGGACATCTGGCCAGCCTGTTGGCCAGGCTCAAACAGCAATGTCTGCTGTACCTATTGGTGGTCAAATTGCAACTATTGGTCAACAAGCAAACATACCTACTGCAGTGCAGCAGTCCTCTACCCAAGCTACACCTTCAGTTATTCAGCAAGGTGCTCCTCCATCTTCACAAGTAGTTCCACCTGCTCAAACTGGGATTATTCATCAGGGAGTTCAAACTAGCACTTCAAGCCTTCCTCCACAATTGGTTATTGCACCCCAGAGTACCTTGTTAACTGTGCCTCCCCAGCCACAAGGAGTAGAACCAGTAGTTCAAGAAGTTGTTTCGAAGCAGTTGCCCACAGTTAGTCCTTTACCTTCTGCTAGTAGTATTCCTGTTACAAACCAGGTTAGTTCAACTGGTCCTTCTGGAATGCCTTCTGCCCCAGCAAACTTGGTTCCACCACAGAATATAGCACAACCCCCTGCCACTCAAAATGGTAATTTGATTCAAAGTGTTAGTCAACCTCCCTTGGTAGCAACTAATATAAATTTGCCATTGACACAACAGTTACCACTAAGTTCTGCTCAGTTCTCTGCACAATCATTAGCTCAGGCAATTGGAAGCCAAATTGAAGATGCCAGGCGCCCAGTGGAGCCGTCCTTAGTTGGCTTACCTCAGACTACCAGTGGTGACAGTGGGGGAATGTCAGCAGTTTCAGATGGGAGTAGCAGCAGCCTAGCAGCCTCTGCTTCTCTTTTCCCGTTGAAGGTGCTACCGCTGACAACACCCTTTGTGGATGGCGAGGATGAGAGGTAAGATCATGGCATATTTCTGCAGGCATTCAGAGTTGAAGTTAATCTATTCAGTAGCACAAAATTATGCCAAATCTAAACGTTCTTTATATTGTTTTGTAAGTACATGCATATTCATGGTAAGTTTTTTAGATGAAGACTGTTGAGTGATTTCAGAGTGGGTAGGAAGTAGTAAAATATATAAATGTCAAATTATTGAACATACTAATATTAAAATTAGGTTTGGGGGCATCAAGTAGTTTTTGTTTATAAAATGTTTTTTGGAAGATTAGTTATGAAAAGAAGCTTAAATTTGGCTAACCCACAAAATAGTTAATTTATTCTTTTGAGTTACTTAAATCCTTGTGAAGATCTCCTGGAGGGCTGCAGTTCCCACATTTGTTCTCTATAGTTACTTTTCAGTTATTGTGCATTTCATCTTAGGCTGTGAAAGATATGGTTGCCTGCTTTTCCTAGTCAAACACTGTAGGAAAGATGACCTAATCTGGGCTCTTATAGGTTGACCTTACAGTGTACTTTGGCTTTTACAGACTTAATTTAATGTTTACTTTATCTGAACCAAAAATGAATGGGACTCTTTAAAACATTTTGGGTGGTGAGGAATCAGTCATACACTGTCAAAATAACTAGATTTGTCTTTGATAGTAGTATGCTGTATGTTTTTTCTTTTGCATAGTACATCAAGGTGGTAGCCATTTTAAAGAGTAAAGAAAGCCTTGGAGTGTTGAATTTATACAGGCATGAAAATAAGATTGTCTGCTAATCAACTCCACCTGTTCCCTCTCCTCCCGCCAAAAACCCTTATAGCCTGAAATACATTATTACACCAGCGTTTTTTTTTCAGATTGGAAATGATGCACTAATCACACTTACTCAAATTGTATCTTTGAAGCTGACTGGCTAGAAAAGTTGTGAAATTTTGTTTCTACATAGCTTTAGGACTTAGTTGATTTATTATTTTTTTTTATTTTGTATTTATTTATTTTTTTGGTACCGGGGATCGAACTCAGGTCCTTGCGCCAGGCGGCAAAACCACTGAGCTAAATCCAGTCCGTGTTGATTTATTTTTTTAAAGGAATATTCTTTTCATAAATCGGCTAGTCTGGCTAACCTTGATAAAAATATTGAAGTTAATGAAAAGTCTATTCATTTTCACTGGAATTTTGAGTAAGCATGTGAGATATTTAATTATTTTAGTATTAGTTGAAGATTTTGGGGCTTGAACTTCAATCACACCAGTGGAAGCATTTATATTCTATACATCTATTTGTGGGTTTTGCTTTGGAAAAGCTGAGTTGACTGGAAAATAATTTTAGTTTTAGAAAAAGAAAATAAAGGCTAAATGTTTTAGTGAAGTTTCCATGTTTTTTTTTAAAGGTAAAATGAAAAGACATGGTTAATTGAAACAAGTTAAATTTTTACCTTCAAGTTTTTTATTATTTTTCCAATGGGCATATAATTAAAATCTTATTACTAGCCAAATGTATGCTATATGTTTTTACGAAACTGTACTTTTAAAGATAGACTTCTAAGAGGTAGCTTCCTTAATAATTCCATTATAATTATTGTTTGACTTTTAACATCTGATACTTACCTGTAATTTTAAGGAATTACTCTAGTTTTTCATGTTTTCTAAATAAAGGTTGTGATCTGAGTGAACCCTGTATAAAAACAAGTATATAGGTGCTAAATTTAGAGAAATAAAAGATAAGTGACAAGTGAAACCTACCCATTGAATGAAAACCTTTTTTGATATTGTTAATTATCATTTGTGGTCTCCTGATAACACCTTTTTCTTCTTTTCCTTCTATTGGTATAGAGGGCGTGGTAGGGTTTTCCAAACTTAGCTGTTTCATAGTTAAAAGTCTAGGGTTTTTAACTGTAGGGATGGATTCCTAGTTAAAGATATTAGCACAAAATTATTTTCCAGGTAGTAATTGAGCTAAAGAATAATTAGGGGCAAATTATGTAGAAAGGTTTGAAATTCTAGAAAGAGACAAGAAATATGATCAAATACTGATCGAAAGTAACTTGCCTTCAGAATGTACTTGTTTTGAACTTATGAATTGGAACCTTCGTTGACATTAAGTTGAATAATCAAAACCAGAAAATTTTTGTTTGAATGGTATCCTTCAGATTCTTTAAAATCAAAATATTTCACCCCTAAAAGGACAGAAAGGATCACTAACATGTATATATTTTGAAAAATATATATTTAAAAAAAGTTGCCCTTGGGAGAAGACCCGAGAAAAAAGTGATATAATCTCTAAATACCTAATTATTTTTGCTTTTCTTTATTAGCTTCTGTGTCACTTGACAGCTTCTAGGCTTGGTCACCATTAGTCTCTTACTGGAGAATGGGTACATTATCATTTCAGTGTTAATAACTATAAATTTTTGGTGGTAGAATGAATGAGGTGGTTATTTAATCATCTTTTGTGATGATGTTTATCACTTTAGGTTTTATAATGTTTATCAGACATGAAAAGTTTTCACTTGGCTATTGTAGACTGTAAAGCTTAGAAATGTGCCTCAAGGCATTAAGGTTGTTTATCTTTCAGAAAAGCATTCTTATTAAAATGGCTTGATGTTTTAGTCTTTAATATGAACTTACCTTTATAAGAATGGGAATATTAGTTATTTTACTCCAAAAAACCAGTATTTTTTTTTGTGACTGTTAGTACAGCCTTTAATGTGAAATTATCAAACTTCTGTTCATCCTTCAAGACTCAGCTCAGATGTTTCCTCCACAGGATTTTCTTTCCCTAGGGGATATTTCCTATCCCTTCTTAATGTTCCTCTGCTTTAGCAGTGCTTAATAACATTATATTTGATTATAATTATGTTTAGTAGTCTTTCCCACAAGACTAGGAATTCTTGAAGGAGAGGGACTAAATATTTTTTTAACAAATTAACCTGCAGACCTTTCTCTGTTTTTCCTGTCTCCGGGTAAAGTGTATGTTGTTTTTCATCTAAACACTGCTGTTAGAGATGCAGGATCATGTAATTTTTTTTTTTTTTTTTGGTACTGGGGATCGATGGATTGTATAATTTATGCAGTGGATTGAAAAGACTTCCTAAGCTCTTCAGTGTTCCTTGAGGCAAATTGATGACTAGATATCTTCTAAATACAGTGCCTGTTTTATAGTAGGTCCTCAAATATTTATCAAAGAGGATTGGATACTTTAAACATGTAAAATAGGAGTAATATTCCTTTTGCCTACTTCCAAGGGTGGTAGGATCAGTTAGAACACTTTTAACTATAAAATACCAAATTGTAAGTTTTAAAGTTTTTTATTTTTTATTTGAAATGTACATACAATTTAAAGCGTTAATAGTTTACATGGTTATTCTAAATAACTAAATGAATATATAAGCTGCCCTCTTTCCTAGATTTTCTTTCTTGGAAGTGCTTTCACCTCTTTCAGATGATTATTGTGATACTTCCTTCTACTTTAACATGCTTGAGTTGCACCGAGATCTGCAACGCAGCTTGATGGTTAGGAGCACAGACTCTGGATTAGATTGTTTAGGTTTGATCTTTCCTCTGTCATCTGCTAGTTTTATTAACTTTGGGCTGTTTAACCCTTCTGTGCTTCAGTTTTCTCATTTTAAAAATTGGGAATAAAAGTATGTGTCATAAAGTTGTTAGAATTAAATTAATTTGAAATACCCTTAGAACTTTGTCTAATTCATTATGCCCTAAATAAGTGTTCGTTAAATAAAATAAGTCCTTGTTTTGTTTTGGGCTTCATTAACTTGTTTCATTTTTTTGAGACAGGGTCTCACTTTGTAGTTCAGGCTATCCTTGAACTCACTATGTAGCCCAGGTTCGTCTCGTTCATTAACTTCTTAGTTAGAAAATGAAGATTTACCTATCTGGTCACCCTTGTTACTAGTACTCCTTCCTTCCAATAGTTAATATTATGTTACTATTGATTACTCAATATTCTTATAAAAGATCCTTTTTCTGTGCAGTACAATCTCCTGTGGCTGCCTCCCAGCTCCCACCCCATCCTTAGCTGTCTAGTATGTAGAAATGTTGGTGGGTTCTCTTCTTTCAAGTTTTTGTTTATCAGCATAGTCTGTTTTCCAGTTGTATTTTCTCCTTTATAGCTCCCTCCCATTTTTTGTATTTTTGAGCTCTACCTTTTTTGATAAAGCCCTTTCTTGGATGTCTGGTAATTCTTGATGGTGTGCTTGTGCTTAAGTGTATGAGGACTAAAGAGCTGATTAACAGTTTTCAGCTGGGGTGATGTGTTTGAAGTTTATTGCCCTCTTCCCCCTCCCCCCTTTAGTTTTCTCTGTATTTATCACTAAGTCTGCATATCATTAGATGTCTCAGTACTGGCATCAAGTATTGTTAGCTGTTTTATCTTCCAGGAGAAGTCTTTGTAATAGCTCTTTCACTTCCTTTCTGGACTGATTGCCTTCTAGTGTACACAACCATTATCCTGGGATTCCCTTCACTTTCTCCTGTATTGGATCTCCATTTTCCAGTGACCATTGTTGTCTTCTTTCTTGATTTATTTGTGTTTTAAAATGGCTTTAGTTTACTTTTATACTTGTTTGATTCTCTGGTTAGGTAAAGAGTAACAGGTGGGAAAGTATGTTTTCTTAGAATTTCCTAATACTGCTTTCTAGCATCTATACCACTTTTGAGAAATCTGAAGCCATTTTCATACAATATATGACTTCTTGTGTGTTGTGTGTGATCTCTGTGTGTTGATTTTCTTTCTCCTTGTTTGTTTCTATGTTCTAAAATTTTACAGTGGTGGACCTTTTTGGGAGTCTGTTTTCATTCATGGCACTGAGTATTTGGTATGTGCCTTTTCAGCCTGAAAACATTTCTGAATTCTGCAACTCTAAAAAATGAACTTAGGCCTCACTGGCCACATTGAAATCATACAGTACAACTTTAGTTTTTATTTGTGGTTCTGGTGATTAAATCCAGGGCCTTGTGCATGCTAGGAGAGTGCATTTCCACTGAGCTACTCCCTCAGCTTCTGGTACTTTTTCTTAAATGAGGTTGTTGCTTATGTATTTGTTTTCTTTCTCAAATTCCTCATATTTGAATAATGGACCTTATTGGCTGGTCTTCTGGTTTTCTATATTCTTTTAACCATTCTTTTTCTCTGTGCTGTATTTCTATTAAGTTTTCATTTTTCTTATCATGTATTTCATTTCTAAGAGCTTTTTTCCTTGTTTGTTCCTTTTTAATCCTGTATTATTCTGTTTTAATAATGTTAGTGTATTCTTTTCTTAATTCTTTGACTACATGAATGTTGGATTTCTTTTTTGTTTTCTTTCTGTGTGGTTTTTCTCCAGATTTCTGTTTGTTTCTTTTGATCTTTATTTTTCATTTTATAGTCTTTCCTCAGACAATTACTAGTCATATGTAAGAGTAAGGAATTAAATACTGATAAGAAATTTGTGGTGAGGCTTGTCAGTTCTTAGCTTCACTGTGTGACAACTTGCTGGGCTGTTTGTTTGGGGTTCTCCTTATCTCGTGTATTTCCTTCTAGCTGATTTGATTCCTATAAAATTCCTTTTGATTTCTTGCCTAGAAGTGAAGGCTTATCTACTAGCATTCTTGAGAGGAGCAGAAGTAGTAAGGGAGACAGAGAGTGAAAGGTCTTGGAGAATGAGTGTTAGCATCCCAAAGTATATTTCTTCAGCCTTGTTTGGAGTGAAATCTACTTTCTTTGTGCCTGATTTCCTTAGTTTCCTGAGATCTTGTGTTTTACTTTCAGATAGTATACATGGGAGAGGTAGTTGGGATCTGTGGAGCTGGTTCAGTCTTCCTTATTTTGGGGACACCCCCCCCCCCCCCGCCATGCCCCATCTCACACAGTTGTGCTATTGCTAATTCCTAAGCCTTTGGGGGATTTTGCAGTTTGAATTGGGTTAGTTCTTTCTGTTTGCTAAAGATTTGATTTTGTACTGTTTGCTAAATAATTTTTCACTTATTCATTTGATTTACAGCTTCCAAATTTTTGTTGCTGTTGTTGTTTTTTACCTCTCAATTTCTTGTAGGTTTTATAGTTTTATATCTTAAAATATTCCTTTTTTGTCATTTCAGTGGGGCTTTTGGGGAAGGAGTAAAAATGTCTTCTAACTGTTGCTATACAACTATCTCAACATTAGAATACTGCACTATTAAATGTAAAGAATACTGCTAATTTTAAAAAAGCCATTGCTCCAAGATATCACAAATACTGAAAATAAATTTTAAGAATATATTTATTAGAAAGAAGAATAGTATATAACTTAGTTCATAGAAGTGATGAAAAAAGTTAAGAATAGATTTAGTTAATATTTTATCACATTTAACCACTCAGTAACCTTGTAAATTAATTTTTTCCTATTTTACTTGTGTATAAACTGAAACTTACTGAATTTATTACAGAGGTTAAATGAGTTGTCTAGCAGATGTGCCATATGTGGCAGTAAAGCGAAGCTACGATTCAAAGCCATTTTCCCAATTGAATATTTATCACCAATTCTATACTGTTAGAGTGGCTGCAAAACCAAAAAAAAAACAAAACCAAAAAAACAGGAAGGCTCAATTAATTGCTTTCTGTTTCAGTATAAATCATGGAATTTACGTATAATGTAACAATTCCTTATAAGCCCTTGATCAGGAAAAAGTGGGTAAAGTCATCACAGCACAGAGCCTGGAACTCAGTAGACATCTGGATGTTGAGTTAATTTGGACATGTTTCTTTTGAAATTGTATGGAAAGTTTCTTTTTAGAAAGTCCATTTTAATTTTCTAGTAATTTCAGTTCAGTCTTTGTACCATTGGCTTTAGAATTAAAGTTGTTTTTCTTGAGAAAGTTTAATATAAAAATATGACACCATGGAAAGGATGATTTGTGTGGGTACTGCAATATCTGATCCCTGGCTGATTTTTGCCGTGTCATGGTTAGGGTTGAGTGTGTCGTGATAAAACATACTTGGCTCATTAAAAGAAAGCTACAGGGTGGTAAAAATTTTAAAGCATCTTTACACTATTTAAAAAGAATAATTATATAATAATTTTAGATTATAGTTCAGGTTGTTTCCTTGTCTCACATGTATTTGAATGCCCCTCTTTTCCACCTCAATTTGTTCTTTACAGTTTGCCCAAAAGCTCTTACTTGACTTTTCATCAGTCATTAGGCATAATTGACCTTAGCTTCCCTTTGCTTTCTCTGATACTCTTATTTTTGTTTTCTGCCCACCTTTCTGGGCACTCCTTTTCAGACTCTTCCAGATTCTTCTATCAAACTGTTTTAGTTTTTTTTGGATGTCAGAGTCCTCTTCCCACTTACACCTTGTCTCTAATTCCCAAGACTTTAAAGATGGTCTGTATGGCATCAGCTCCTGAATGCATACTACTAGTCCAGCATTTTCTTCTTTAGTCCTTTGTCTTAATAATGTCTCTGTATTCTTAAAGGCTTCTCAGTCCTAACAGGTAGTAAACTTAACCCTTTATTATCCTACCTCTCAAATTTTCTTATTCTTTCATTGTTCTTAATTTGATAAATTTCAGTTCTTCTGTTTAGAAATGTGAGTCATTCTTCATAGCTTCTTTTCCTCATCATTGCATTTGACCATTACTTTTCTTTCCCCTCTCTACTGCTACAGCTCTAGCCTAACATAACACTTCTCAGTTAAAGTAGCGCATGCAGTAGCTTCTTCACTGAGCCTACTGCATAAACTTTCTCAAATATTGTATGTTATGACCAGAATGATATTCTTAGAAGTGGGTATTTGTTTATGTAACTCAGTTGCCCAAATCCCCTTGAAGGCTTTCCATTTATTTTAAGGTAAATACTTTCTGTACTTCCGTACTCCTAGCCTTGTATCATGCTACTGTCTCCTACTTTCTACTTGACATGTTTCTCACCTGGCCATTCTTCCCTCAAGGCCTTTGCACATGTTTAGTCTGAACATCCCCTATTCCACCTCCCTACATTTTCTTAGCCTGTCACTTTTGAAAGGTCTCTGATGTACCGATCTAAACTTAGGTTCTTTGGTATTACTGACAGAAAGTACCTTGTTCTTTTCTTTTATAATACTGCAGTTTTTAATTAGAGTGTGTGTGTGTGTGTGTGTGTGTGTGTGTGTGTGTTGTGATTATCTGATGATTTCAAGCTTCATGAATAAGTATGTTTGGTGGGCTATTACATATCAAAAGCCTATTTCAGTGCTTAACAGTGGATACTCTGTTTAATGAAGAAAATATATTGTTAATATTGGCACAAGAAAAGGAAACATTTTAAAAAGACTATTTTGATGTATTTGAAAGTTGAATAAGTTTTTGTAGATTATCATGATACAACATTTTCTCCTTTAATAGATTAAGAATTGTTTTACTTCTTGCTGTGTTTGTGAGCCAAAAAAGCAGTGCTTAGTTAGCTGTTTTAAACAAGCATTTTGTTTTATGTTTATTTTGTATTAACTTATGCTTATGCCAATAAAAAGTCTCCAATTTGAATGAAACAATTCTCCATTTATTTCCAAACTGGAATTATCGCTATTCTTTTTGCTTTTGACTGGTGCAGCCATTCACATACAATGATTCTTAAATGTCTGAGTATTACCTTGGAAGTCCTTTTATGCAGTTTTAGCTGTTAACAGTATAAACATTTAACTGGTAAAATGTTACTTATTTGTATTATGAGTTTTTTCTTACTAAATAATTTAGTAAAAATTGATTAATTACTTGTTTAAAATTTCTGTGATCTGCTTTATGAAGCCAGAGGTTAGGGTTTATATGGAGGGGCAGGAACCATGGAAAAGGTTTGGTAGTGATCAGAGTTAGCAATAAACTTTATTGATTATAGGTTCTAAAGTGAAAAAATGAAGGCTTCCCTTTTTTTTTCCTCCTCCTTTGGTAGTACAGGGGATTGAATCCAGGGTCCCATACATGCTAGGGAAGTACTCTACCACTGAGCTACACCTCCAGTCCCTTTGATTTTTATTTTGACATGGGTCTTCCCACATTACCTGGGCTGGTATTGAACTTGTAATCCTCCCATGTAGTTGAGATTATATTCGTGTGCCACCACACACAGCTAGGCCTTCACTTTTAAAGTTGGAATAATTAAAAACAAGGGAAAATAAATGATGTTGTCATGTAGTAATTATCAGAGGTTAGTTCTGAGAGTCTCTGAGCCACTTTCTTTGTGTTCATATTGGTTGGTGCCAAATCAGTTGCCTGGCATAAAATTATTTTTGTGTTGACTGGGGAGATCTACTGTGGCCTGGTTTTATTAAGGATTAATTTTACATCATGGTACATGATCCTGCCCTTCCTTACCAATGGAACCCACAAGAGTTACTCTAAATTTTGTGTGGGGAAGACAGATGAAATAGCCTCTTATTTTTCTAGGCCTCTCAAATTATTTTTGTAATACCAGCTGGCTATTCGGGTTGAGGAACTCCTGATATCCTGTGTACATGCCTTAGTATTCTTTTTTGAGTGAATTACAGATGGATGGGTTTATAAAATTGCTCATTATTGTAAGACTTAGTTCTCTCCCGGATCATCTAAGTTTTCTGATTTCTTCATTAGACTGTCTTAGTGTGTATTTATGTCATAACAAATAGCCTGTTGACTAGGAGTGCTTTAAAGGTATAAACGTAGTTGAAATAATATCTGACATTAAATTTTCCATATCATGTAGCTGTGATATATTTTTAGTGCTGATAGTAATAAAACTACTTTTGTATGATTTTTTTGGGATTGAGTCCCAACAGTCTTGAAGTTGGTAAGATTCCATTATTCAGGTTTCACAGAGGAAGAAAGAGATTCAGGTTCTAATTTAGTCTACAATTACATATCAACTACCTACTATGTGTTATGTATTGTTTTTAGCTTTTTTATAAGCTCTACAACAATTGAGTCATAGTAGTGGTAATGCTAGTTAAGTAGGAATAGTTGAAATTCAAAGTGCTTATTATGCTCCTGTGTGTTCTAAGCATGTTACTTATATTAGCTGATTTAATTCTTGGAACATCCTTATGAATTGTAAGTACCATGATTATCCTCATTTTACATGTGAGGAAACTGAAAACAGAGATACTAAGTATCTTATTCAAGGTCATACAGCTATTGAGTGGGAACAGGGATTTAAATCTAGGCAGTCTGGTTCCAGAGTTTGTACTAATTAACTTTGCTCTATTGCCTCTGCAGCATGTTATCAAACCAGAATATTCTGATTGCTTCCTTAAGTCAGTTTAAGTGCACTGGAAAGCAATAGGAACAGCAGTGGCTTAGTCCTATTTCCTGTTACTATAATAGAGTACCTAAGCCTGAGTAATTTATGGAGAGAAGAGGTTTATTTTGGTTTTGGTGGCTGGGAGAGCCAAGATCAGCAACTGTGTTTAGTGAGGGCCTGGTTCTACTTTAACTTATGGTGAAAAGCAGAAGGCCAAGCAGGTACAAGGGGAAGAGGCAAAAAGCAGGAGGGGCAACTTCACATTATCACAACCCATTCTCACTATAACCCAGTCCTGAGATGCATTAATCCCTCTTAATGCTCTACTTCCCAACTTAATGCTCTGCTTTAGAAAGGTCCTACTTGTCAACACCACCACAATGGCAGTTGAATTTCAACATGAATTTCAGAGGGGACAGACCATATTCAAACTACAGCGTGCAGCTATTTCTTACGTTATTTCCTCAAAATACTCTTGATGAGATCTTGGAATTTGGATAGGGATGATATTCTTTTATGTTCAAGAATATACATTTCATGAGAACAGTGACTTTGCATGTCTAGTTTACCACTGTATGCAGTAATATGTCTGAAATGTATGTCAAATAGGTGAATTCAGATATATATTGAAAGGAAATCACAAAAACATTCAGGATAGATGTAGAATCATAGCCAAATACTTTGCCATCCTGTTGCTGTAAGGTACACAATTGTTTTGATAGTAGTAAGATTGAGGTCTTTATAGATATATTACTCTGTTATGTGAAATTCTGTCTCCAGCTTATCTGCTATCAAATGGGTATATTTATTAAGTACTACTTGTAAGTGTAAATCATTATATCTAGACTTGGTTTAAGCAAAAGTATAATCAAACATGGTTCTTTTCTTCTCGGGGTGTGTAAAATATCTACATTGGGAAATGGAATGATAGGATAAGGACCAAAAGTTTATGCAACATGAAATAGGAAATCAAAGAATCAGAAATTTAAAATGGGAAACCTTGAGATTTCATGTAACTTTTTCGTTTATATATGAAAGAAAGGTTCAGAGAAGTTAAGTGAATTCTCTCATTTTTTAGTAACTGGATCACATAATACAGAATTTACCTTTGGTGGATCAAGATAGCATTACCTGAACTTCCTCTTCAGAAGTTATGGGGGAAAGGATAATGTTTCAGACAAGAAAATGTTAATAAAAATGGGAAATAAACATCTGGGCAGCAATAAGGGAATAGTAGAATTTACTAGAATAAGTTTGTTATTATCAGCTAGAAAGTGTTAGGAAATAACTGGAAGTTGAATCTGGAGTGATTGGCTCTCAATAGTTGTTGACTGAATGGTGTTCGAGGAAGTTAAGTATAAAAGGAATCTGTAGTTTGGAATCGAATGGGAGGTAGGAAAGATAGTTAAAAATTATATTTCTTTAATTAATGAAAGAAATGAAGGGGAAAAAAACGAAATGAAAGGGATAATGATTTCCATTATAAAATGATTCAGCACAAGATTCCTTTCCTAAAACAGATTCCTTAATTTATAAAAGCACTGTATTCTCTCCATCTTTTCTTCCCTCAAAGTAATGTTTCAGTTCTCATTTTAGGGGGAAATACCCAACAACTTAAAAATTTGGTTTTCCCCAAAATCTGTTTTCCTCAATCTCATTTTAAAATTCTGAAGGTACAGTTTTTATCAATTTAATGTTTTTATACGGTTTATTTATATCTAATCCAAAACAGATGTGTTCCACATATGTTTAGTAAGAAAAGAAATCCAAGTGAACTAATATTTCAGGATTGGTTCTTTACATTAGTGTCTGAAGAAACCTCTGCTTGCTTTTTTTTCATGGGTTCTGCATCCATGGGTTTAACCAACCTTTGATCTATTTTATAGTTATACAATGATTGATATTTCTAGTGATGATTCCTTCAACCTTAATTGTACTTGTTATTCTCTTACCACGTTTCAGAAGAATTTTCTATTCCAAATTATTAAAATTTCCAAAATTATTACCAAAGAATAAACTTTTACTTAGGAGAAATTTCTTCAGTAGAATCCAGTTTCAGAAAAATAAGTATAGACTCAGTTTCATGACGTGAACATTTCAGTAAATCAGATCAATAGCCTTCTGTTGGTTCCAGTGAATTTTTACCATAAACTGGCAATATTCAGAAATTTTCTTTAAGCTTAATTTGGTCAGATTTCATTAAAGTGCCTTTAAAAACAAACTTCACTTTAATTAATTGAATTATACTAATACAGTTTATGATTCACATCTTCAGTTTTGTTACAGCTTGTATTCGCATCATGTATTTGTTATTGGAACAAGCAAGTGTTAATTTATATTAATGATTTAATGTTTAGTTGAAAAATAAGATTTACCTTGTTTATTTGTTCATTATCCTGGAAGGTAAAATTTTATCTTTTTAAGACAAGTATATTAGCTATTCTGTTAATTCAGTTTTTTCCACAGTCATTTATTAAAAAATACCCCAAAAACCTCAAAATACCACCAATTAAGTCTAGTGGTATATTACAAGAGGAACACACAAACAGAACAGGGATTGTTTTTAGAAATATACAGATGATAGAACATTAGGCAATCAGTAAATGAATTTTATCTCATTAATGGAACAGAAGAGTAAAAGCCAAGATACCTTCCAGAGAAAAGAGCACTTGATTAAATCCAGTGTTTGTCCTGGCTTATAAACAAATGAAGACATGATAAAGCATGTCATGCTTGATATATCAAGCAAGACAGTATTCAGAGTTTTTGCAATAGAACTGCTTTCCTTCATTTTCATTACTTTTTTCCTAATTTATAAACATGGAAGCTATTGAAAGAAGTGATTGAATTTTTTTGAACTGTGGATCTAAAGAGATTTGATTTATTATTTACTAGTTATATGTATCTTATTTGTTTTACACTTTTCACCATCCAGTAATACAAAATAATTCAAAACTGCTTAAAGGTAGTAATTTTATCTCTTACAGAAGTTGATTGCATTTTTGGACACTACTTATTGGTTGTGCTTTTACTCAATTCATGTAGACAACTACAGAGAAGACAGAATGTTCTAACTGCTACTTTTTTAAGATAGATGGGCTAAGATCCACTTAGGATTTTTTCTCTATTGAAAGTTTTAGTTATTTTTAAATTGTACTCAAATTCTTAGCCCATGAGGATCTGTAGTCCTATTAGAAATTGATCAAATTGTGTAAAAACAACTTTTAACAAGTGGACACATTGGCTTAACAAAACCAAGTTGTCTTCATTTACATATATTACTGTGGGACCTAAATGCCATTGGTGCCAGTAGCCTGAGTCTCAATACATGAGTAGGGGAGAAAAAAACAAGAGAAACAAAAAAAGGAGTAGATGACCATTAAAAGGAGACAATGGGATGGAGGAGAAAGAACCGGATCTAGTTATGTAATAATTTGTTATACAGCTGGTACAGTCCTCCATCATTGGACACTTTGCTCATTGCCTACATCTATGAATGTAGCCATGTAAAGTATTTTAGTAAAATAATCCAAGGTAATTCCAGCAGTTGTTAGTCTAGAAGGGTTTTTACAGTATTTCTGTTTTTTCCTGGTCTTGTGATGACGTGTTTCAGAAATATTGAATGCTTGTTATGTACCTAACACTTAGCAGAGGTACTAAGGATTCAAAGAAAAGACATGGTATTCTTCAAGAGTTTTGTCTGGTACCTCAAGGAAGCATCATAAGATCTTGATAGGTTTTTTGAATGAATCCAAATTAAGCTATATCATGTTCAGTTGTTAACTTTTTTTTTTTTTTTTGCGGTAGTAGGGATTAAACCCAGGGCCTTACACATGCTAGGCAAACAACTATAGCCTCTGCCCTCAATTGTTAATCTGTATATAGTATGCTTGATAGCTTCTATGTTCAAATTAGTTGATTTAGTAAAGCTATACAATAGTGAGCATTGAACATAGTGAGGTAGAGTTTAATGAGTACACTAGCCTTAGCATCGAACTTGTCTGATGTTTCTTCTACCTCTTCATGATATAATCTTTGTAAATGAGTTAACCTTTGTAAACCCAATTTCCTTACCTGTTATGCACTGCATGGAAGGATTAAAAGAGATGAAGTTTGTAATGCAACCTGGCTCATTTATTCTTGGTAGCTCTGTAAAGATGGTGGCTGCTCCTCTAGTGCCAAATAAGAACCATCCCTTTGTTAATCACTGTAATTTAAAATGGAAAGCTTATGTACATGTTCAGAGGCTTCGTCTGCTATAGCCTTCTAAATCAGTGGTTCTTTCTGTGTCTTTGTGACATTTTAGGTGCAGCCTTTCTCACCTGGGGTTCCTTAAGAGAATTTTTATATAGAGTGACTGGTCTCCTAAGAGTGGTAATCATCTAGTACCACCATTTTAGATGTGATACATAAAAGAAAAATGAGTTTATTACACACAGTGGAGGCACTAGGAATTCATTCTTTTGCTGAATTCCATGCTGCTAGGAATACATTATGTTTGAGAAGTGCTTTGAAATTCTTAAATTTATAAAAACAAGTAGTTTTAAGCATGCCTTCCCCCTTTTCTTACGGGGGTGAAGGTACTCAGAAGAAATAGAATGTCATATAGCAGTTTACTAATCTCCAAAACAGATCCATTATCTGAATCAAGTTATTTTCAGACTTTTTTATTCTGGAGTGTTTTAGATGGCCATAATGATGTGGAGACCATCTGTTCCATGTTCAGTCCCATATGACACTGCAGAGTATCTCCTTAGGATGAATGGGGTTAATCATTTGTTTTTAATAAGATAAATGAGTCAGTATCTGATTTTTAAGTTTCAAAGTTGCGTTGAACAGGGTTTTGAAATTGAGTATAAAGTTTCAAAACTAGTGTTTTTGTAGTAATACTCAAGTGGAAAATAATAAAGATTCCTAAAACCCAGAAATTTTGAGGAATGCTTTTTGTTTTGCATCTTTGAGTTTGACACTGCATTTTAGTTTATTAAAGACTGAGAAATTCTGCAGAAGAGAAACAATTATATTTTGCAGACTCTCCATTTTTCTCATGTTACAGCTATTACTGACTTGTTAGAACCAGTGTTCCTTCAAATACATTGGGAAATGTTAATTTGTTTCATTTTATATATGAGAAATGTCTTGAGTCATGTAGTTAAGTAATGGCAGGCTTCAACTAGAGCCCATCTTACCATCCTGTTTTCTGTAAGTTTACAATGTATATTAGTAATAAAAGTTTAACGGTGGTCACTTCAAAGTGTACCAAGTGGACATCTGGCAGACGTTTAAGAACATGTTTTGAGAAGTACAGCACTGACATATTTGAATGCTCATTTAATTAGCCCTGTTTTTGTAAATAGCTTGCAGTTGTTAGGGATATATGTGGTAGTAGATTCCTAAGGGAATCTGTCCATAAATAAGTTAGAAGGAACTAGTTATCATAAACGTTCAAAGATAGGGAAACTGACTAGTTTGTTCTATGCTCCAGTAGTCATCTACACTTGATCTTAGCCAAAAGGCCTAGAAGTGATTGCAGTAGTCATCTGTATAGAATGCTTCATGAACTTCACATTCTTAGATTTCTGATGTTGGAGAGTTAAATGTTGCTTTTAACTAAGGAGCTGTTAAACCTGGTCTACTGTTTATCCAGTTTTTTATGTATGATAACTTAAGAAATGGAATTCAAGTACAAAAGGTCATGTCAGAGTCTTAGGAGAAACATTGAAGTCTTTCAGGGTCTAAAAGACTTATTAAAGAGTAAAAAAGATGATCACGGATATGTTTCTGAAGATACACTTGTAAATTCCGGAAGGAGTGTTTGCTCTTGGGAATGCTGATGGATCACCAGGTAACTACAGAAAGTCTTAAGAGAACTAGCTGAATTCAAGTTTTAAAGAAAGAATGGAAATATATTTTTTTTACTACTTAGAAATACCATAATGGGTATTGCATCTGAATATGTAATCAGTGACTTACTAAAACATGTGGAGAAAGATACATTAGCTTCATTTCTTATTGAAGGTATATCCACATGTGAAGATTTCTGACCTAAGAGTTCTGGTATTTTTGGCACTCGTAGTACTTAAACTAAGATATGTTGTAGCTTTTACAGTTTTACTGATAGCCATTACAATGGTAACTAAACCATTACAATGATAACTAAATGATATATCATCATATTTTTAAAATTGGTGGTGATTTTCTTTGTTCTTTATACCTTTTCACTGCTTTCTTTTTGGTGGTATTTTCCTTTTTAGCTATGGATTGTGACTATCAAAATTTGCTCCCAAAATGTTTGGAAAGTACAAACTGTTATGAAAGCTATGAGTAGTAAGACACCCAGATTAAATTTTTTCCCCAGGATTTAAATTTGGAATATCAAAAAAATAAAAATAAATTTGGAATATCAAGTTGGACATTTAAGTTCTCTGGTTTGTAGTCTCATTGTGTAGAAATCAGCTACCTGATAAGTATTTGATAAACACAGGATTTATTAATTTCTGATCATTTGATGGTATGGACCTAAGGTTCATGATGTCCTATCTCTGAGCCTTATGTGTCCTGACATGACTTTCTTCTTAGTCATCTCAGGTTTAGTTGCTACACAATTGCGAGAGTAGATTAAAGGATTTTTTTTTTGTAAACAGATAAGCTCTGACTTTAAAAAGAAAAAAAAGAAAACAACTGTACCCTACTTTATGATAAAGCACCAAGTGGAAAACACCTTGTTCTTATTCAAAATGTTGAATGCTAATGTCATTTGTATTGAGTGTTTTTTTAGATTCAAAATGAGATGAGGAAGGAAATGACCTTCTTTTTGGTCTTTACTTTAAATACAGATTAATTCATGTAGCTCAGCACATAATCCCTAGCTTTTTTGTTTGTTTTGTACAGAGTCTCTTTATGTAGTGTGGGCTGTTCTTGTATTCCTGATGTAGCCCAGTCTGGCCTTGAACCCGAAATCCTTCTGGCTTGATCTAAGTGCTAGGATTACAGGCATGTGGCTGCCACCACATTCAGCAAGCAGTATTTAATGACAGATTGGACTGATTTTTCATCTGAATGGGAAAATATAAATTCATATTTCTTAATTTCTTAGTGAGTAATACATAGGGATTGAAACTTAGGACCCTTCATTCTATTTTTTATTTTAATTTTTTGGAAATAATTTTAGATATCAAAAAGTTGCTAAAAGTAGTATGCAGAATTCCCATAAACTGACACCCAGCTTTGCCTAGTGTTCATATCTTATATAGACCTGTACAAATAATAGAAATCAGGAAATTAATACTAATCTATAAATTTTTTGAAATTTTCTACATTGTCTTCTGAATGATTTTTTTTCTGATCTAGTATTAATCCAAGATCTCCTGTTGTACTAAGTCGTTATGTCTCTTGCATTTGAGGCCAGTTCTTTATTTGCCTTTCATGACTTTGACACTTTTGAAGGGCACTAACTAGTTAGGTTGGCCCCTCGCTTCGTGTTTGTCTCATATTTTCTCCTGGTCAGGTTGACAACGTGCATTTTTGGCAGAATACCACACAAATAATGGTTTGACCTTATCTGTGCTTTATATTAGCCAGGTACGTACTGTTGATTTGCCTTTAGCTGGTGTCATCTTGATCATTTGTTTTAGGTACTTACTGTTTTTTCTGAACTATCAGATTACAGTTTTTTTCTTTGTAATTAATAAGTGTCTTGTAGGGGGAGAGATTTTCAATGTAAATATTCTGTTTTCTCATGTACTTCTATCTAATTTTAGCATCCATTCTTGCTTGACCATTCTAGCCTTTTAAAGTTAATTCTTTAGCATCTTTTTGTTTTGTTATTGACTATATGCCATTTTTCTTGTCACAAATGGATAAAGCTTTCAAAGGATGTAAAGGTAGCCTAATTCGTAAAACATAAATATATTTCTTGCTATAGTCTTTTATGTTCACTTATTTCTGAGTGCATTTGTGAATGTAGCACAATCCAAGATCCTGGAATAAAGAAAATACTAAAGGGCCGGGGATTTAGCTCAGTGGTTCTGCCGCCTGCCTCGCAAGCGCAAGGATCTGAGTTTGATCCCTGGTACCAAAAAAAGAAAATACTAAAAATACAACCCTTTCTTTTAAAATAACATACATACTTCAGACTCTGCTGACCATCGTAAGAACAAAGCCAAAAATTTCATATTAGAGAAGTAAACAGGCAAAGAAGATATTACAGAGGTAAAATGTAATGAATAAGCTAATAATGAAAAAAATACTGTATTGTCAATAAATTACAGATTTTCTTAAAATTGCTTTCATTAATTATTTCTTTTTGTCAAATATATAAACATTTTTGTTCAGAAGAGTCAGACAATTTTACGCATTTTTGTGCTTCATTGTCTTGACTCTGAGGTTGCAGTTTTATCCATTTTTGCAGTTGATAATAATTTATGGAGGTATATTTTAGTTAATGCTTTTATCTTCTGTAATGTATTAACTGCTCTAAAAATGTATTCCATTGTGAATTCTTTTTCATCTGTTCTACTTCATTGTTTACCTTGGTCGATGGAATATGAGGACACGTTTGTCTTAGTTATTTGCTGCTTATCTTTTTTTTTTTTTTTTTTTTGCTGCTTATCTTTTAACAAAGCTTGACTTTTAAATCTAGTACAGTAACTTGAATCCCAGTAACATTTTTGGATAGTATCTTTTCCAAAAAGAGGAGAAAATATATTTATAATGGAATTTGATTAGATATTGAGCCTTTAAAACATTCTACTAGTTAGGTTTTCCATTTTCTCTACAACTTCTCTTTTAGGAAATTATTTTCCATGATTAAATACATATCATAATGTTGTCAGTTTCTTAAGTTCCACGGTTTTTAAAGGTGTATCCCATTTGAAAATACATACAAGATTTGTAGTTTTCGCCTGCCTTGCAAGCGCAAGGTTCTGAGTTCAATCCTTGGTACAAACAAACAAAAAAAAATTTTGGTAGTTTTAAAACCTTTTTTCTACAGAGTCAATGTAAAATACAACAACACCTTGGCTATTTCTAAGGCAACTGCATTTGTTCGAGGAAAAAATTCTGTACTTTTTGAAATTGAAAATTTGGAGTTGTTATGGCAATAATCTGACTTGATGACACTTTTAAGTCTCTGAAAAGAACCCTAGAACATCTATGGTAGGTGTTACGATTTGACTTTCAATGTATTATCTCTGGATAATACCTTTGAAATTTCTGTTGACTACATTAAAAAATTAATCATAGAAGTGATAATCTCCAAAAAAAGATAGTAAAATATTTACTGAATTGTCTACTCATTGTGCCAAGCACTTTTCTTGGGGCTGGAGATATACAAAGACGGCTTTTGTTAAAAGTATTCCTTCCTTTTCTTCTTACTGTTTAGAGGAATTTGTGAAAGAATTGGTTTTATACAAATGTCTTAGAACTGGTGAGAATGAGTGATAAAAGATAAGAAAAAGATGTTACATCCTGCTTCAAACTCATGTAGAATGTCATGTTTTCTGAGTAATCCATACATTTATAAACTAGCAAGGTTAACCCTAGATCAGTTAAAACACAAGTGAATTGAAATCATGGTCTTTGCAGAATGGTTACATCTCATTTCATTGCTTCGAAGTAGGTATAGCCTTCCCTTTTTCTTTGGTGTTAGAAAAAACTAGTAAGTTATTTGTGCTCATTTTAATAATTTAGCATTGAGAACAAATATTGCAAGTAGTCTAATTTGATATCTCAATTTCTCAGTGGTATTAATGCTTAGTTTTATTGTTTCTGATTTGAGTATAACTGGGTGTTCAGTAAGATCTTAAAAAATTTGTATTTATAGAAAATGTTAAAATGGTTTTATTGTAGTGGTAGATTAATAAATTTGAAACACTCATTTGAAGGAGCATCTCAGCATTACTGATTTGTTAGGTTTGATTTGAAGTGTATTCTCCAACAGCATGTTAGTCCTGCAGTAGAATGCTTGCTTTTTTTCCTTTTAAAATACCACAGGGAAGAATGCTGTTCATTAAAATAGAATTTGATAAGGTCCTGTTATATCATTCTTATGCGCCTCTGTCAATGGTATTCTCACAAAGGCTGCTCTTGTAATGACCACATTTTGAAAGTGCCTGTATGTTTTTCCTGTATAAATGATAACATTTTCATATCTAGGGTCTTGGCAAATTATTAACTCTTGAAGCAAGAGAAATACTACCTTTCCCCAGTGATCTCAAAATAATACTTAGAGAAGTCTGTGTTTATTCATTTCTGAGTAATGAGTATGTTGAAGTTTTGATAATTAAGACAAAATAAAGATATAATCCAAAAATGATCTGATGTGGGAGACATTTATAAAAGGATCATATCTCCAGTGTACTCTCCTGTTTAACATACCCCTTTGGATTTTTTTTTTTAGAGTGGTTGTATTTTTTAAACATATATTGTTAGGGTGTGATAAGTAAATAAAGGGTTTGGAGGTGTAAAATGTGAAGTTCATGCTGATAGAGAAGATATAAGGTTAGTTCAGTATTAATCTGTACAAGATAGGATTTCTTGGGAGTTCTTTTTCATCTTCAAAGTGAAGTGTGTTTGTGAACTTTGAAAAAAAGTCACTGGGTGTGTTTTCTATTTCAAAATGGACTTTTCCTTTTTGCTTCTTCACTCAGCTATATGTTATTGATATTAAGAATTGGAGTAAAACTGGAAAGTTGGGAAAATCATATCTTGTTTCTAATTTCTGCATAGGTTTTTAGCTATCTTAATCACTGAAGTTAAGTTTGACTTAGATATCATTAATTTGGAAATCTTAAGTAATTATTATGGTTTATATTGAAATATACGTGAAAAGGAATGGTTTATCAAGAAAATTGATTATAAGGGACTAGAAGGTGATTCTTTAATAATTTAAAAAATATTGTTGTAGCAGGTATTTTTATGTAGGGAAAAAGAAATATATGTAAGATACCTCTGATGTTCTAGTTTTAAGCATTTCTTACCTGTAAAGGAGCCATCCCCAAAGAATTGCTATGGAATACTTTGCTAATCTCTTTGGAGGTTTTGGATTCTTAGAACTATCTAATTAGAAAACATTTCTTGGGATATTCAGTATTCAAATCTTTTTTTCTAATTTTTGCTTTTTCCTCTTGTCATCCCTCATCTGTCTCCTCAGTGTGATAGATAAAACTCTAAAATACTTTTTAAACCTGCTGATATAAAAATTCAGTCTCTTCAAAATGAAAGGCTTTTTAGAACTTTAAATGTGTTGGAAAGTTTAAATGAAAAAAGAGCTGCCACTTAAACTCATGAAGTACTTTCATAGGTGCTTATTTGATACTTCTTGCCTAGAAGGCAGTTATACCTTCTTAGATTCCTTTTTTATTTCTTTTAATTTTTGGAAATTACAGATTTGATAATTTAAATTCAAAGATTTTCTTTTCTTGGGCCAAACTGTTTTCAGTTCTTGTTTGTACAGAGTTGGAAATGTTTCTAAGCAGAACGGTTAGCTCATTCTTTTCATCTTTAGGCTTTTAAAAAGTTTAGTGTAAATGTTGTCAGGTAATGGAATTAACCGTTCCTTTTCAGCTTTGGATATATTTCCAAACTGACTGCCAGAGCCAGGAGGAAGTGAAAGCATTAAAACACTAACTTTGGTTGGTTGCTACTTACTTAGTGCTGAGACTATAACCTTTGTTGGTTGGTTGATAGAGAACAAGAGCACAATCCTCGTTCCACTACAGGTAAGGAAACCTTGTGATAACCAGTTGGTGTGAATGGGAGATTATGTGGTAGTATTTTTTTCTTAATTTATCACAAAATATAACATGTCCCAGAAATAAGACATAGGGGATTTACCTGTTCCACTGTGACTGACTTACTCCATAGAGCAGGGGTATGCAGCACCTTTATATTTAGAATAAGATCTGAAATTTAATGGAGGTATATCACTCTGGACCACAAAGAATAATTGATCCTTTTTCCAGAGGCAGCATTTAAGATTTATCCAGCAGTCCCTTTAACTTTAAATACATATCTGCTTATCTTATTCTCCTTTCAGCTTTTCCTTGATGCTATATGCTTTGAACTTCTTTCTCTCTGTTTACCTTTTCCTATAATAAAGCTAACTATTTTCCTGTCTTTACCATCATCTATTATTTGGGTATATCTTACAGCTTTAATTTCTACATTGTAGCCATTATTGATTATTTCTAGTCCATCTTGACCCAGAAAAAAATGATCAGCATTTTAAAAAGATTTTGAATCTATATTACCTGTATCTACTATTCTGCCCTCCCAGTTGTAAAGATAAATGCTTGAAGAATAGACCTTTTTCAGTGACAGTAGTCATTGCTTTGATAAAACTTGGGTTTAGCCTTGTATTGCTATAATATTGGCCTGTAGTATGTTTAATTCTGTAAATTACTGAACCCTTGAAAACTGATAACAAATTCAGCTTCTGAGGCATTCCAAAAGTTTAGTGGTATCCCTGTTAATATGCTTGATTATTCTGTTTCTACTTTTTCAATCCATCTTCTTGTCTTTGGCAGAAGAATTAACTGGGACTCCTTTGATATATCTGAGGTTGAGTGCCTTTTCCCTGTCATTTTAAGACAACTAGTCATAACTCATAATTTTTTTTTTTTTTTGGCTTTGGTCTTCCACTTGAAGTTGTGTGGTTTGTCACAGAGTGTGTTATGGCTTAGATACAGGTCTCTTCTTAATAGTTACTGAGGAATTAATCATTTGTGACAGACTTATAAAATTCAAATTAAGAAGGTGGTAAAGTATGTCCAAAGATAGCTCCTTTTTGTCCTGAGGATAAGCCATTACAAACTCAAATGACCAGAGAATGTAATTTCTTAATAAGAATTTTTTCTTAAATCTATATTCAGCTCTATTTCAGTGCTTCTCTCCTACCAGAGGTGCAAGGAGTGATCCTAGAACCACAGATACAGCCAAGACCACGGAGAGCTTTTGACGTCAGGGGTCCACTTTCTCCACTGAACCCTTGGAGACAGAATATCCAGCTTCTGGAGAGAGAGGGAAAGGATAATAAACAAGTGGGTGCTTTCCATTATTTACTTGGGTTTATTTTTAGGTTGGAGTGTCCTTCCATTACCCATTTTATTCTATTGGTAAACTCCGTGGGTTCATGTAAGAACCAGGTGGGGCCACAATCTCTTTTGTTTTTTTGAGAGTGCTAACTAGTGCCCATTCAAAAACAAAACAAACAAAAATCCCATAAATTTTATTTAATTTTCTCTCCAGATAACTAAAGGATGATTTGGGGCACATGATTTGGTGGATATGTGTGTAGTCCACAGAAATTTTAAAAGGGAGTATTTATCCATTTGGCCTTTATGGTAATAGTGGACTTCTAAGTGCTCTCATACATTCTCATAATTTAAAAGTTTTTGTATTTCATCTTTGCCAAGATGGACATCTAAAATCTCTTTAATTTATATAGTAGATGTCCAGGTGTTACCCTACCCTATTAGTGAGAACTTTTTGGTCTTTTTCCTACCTCAAATATTAGGCTTTCATACTAGATGTTCTAGAAGATACAATGATAGTAGTATTGTTATGGTTTTACTGTCAAATCTAGGCTTCATTCTTTAATAAAATCAATATAAATGAGTATAAGTTTCAGGATATAATATCCTTGAAAGCTATGTTTAATATACTCAAAAGAAGTTTTCTAGTCCTAGGAATAGTATTATTTGTGGCAAAATAGCCCTTTGCTGGATTTTTCCCATGGCATTAAGATAGTTTTCTCTTAGTTTCTTTGATGCCAAGGGTAGGATTTGATTCCAGGAAGTTCTTATCATCTACAATGGGTAGGATGTGAACTTTGGTGCCTTTGGCAAGTTTTCATTTTTCCTTGGTGGATTCCTTCTGTGACTCCAGGTGTCTTGATAATGGGAGACCGGTTTAATTGTTCTCTAATTGCCCAGATTTCTTTCAACTGGTAAAACATCATACTTCTTCAGCAAAAGGAATTCTTCTAGCAGAGCCTTCATGGATGATATCTGTCACACATGCCAGCATCTGCAGTTTGGAAGGCAGTGGTGAATGGATCCATGCAATATGTATAGAAGACACAAGGATGAGCCAGCCACCTGATCTTGTTATTTATAAACTTTTAAGATTTACTCTTGGTCTGAAAATGGAAAGGCTCAAATAATGAAATAATCTTTTCAGATTGGAATTTCATGGCCATGAAAACATTCCTTTCTATTCAGAAGACTGAAATAGAGGAAGCTTGAGAGACTCCTTTCTTTTAAAGCAGCTCTCTGTATCTGTTTCACTTAAAAGATTTCTGGGACTGAAAATCACCTTAATAAAGTAGTAGGTAAACTTTTTTTTGGAAAAGTACTATAGGAAATCCAAAAAATTATTAATGGTTTTTTTTCTTTTTTCTTTTTTTGGTTACCTGATGCTGAAAGGAGCTAGTGAATAAAGGGTGATTTTTAAAGTTATTTAAGACTTTTAATATTAAGATACACTCCTTTATCTTTTGCTGCTCTTGAACCTTACTATAATCAGAATCAACAAAGACTGTAGGGTAGAAGTAGAAGAGACATCTTTGAAATTAAGTAATTTTATCTGTCTTCTACATGAATAAATACCTGTTAAACTTGAGGTATTGTTCTGCACAGAAAGCATACTAAAGTTTAAGTGATACTAACACAGAATAGTAATTTACAGGGCAAAGGCAATTTGTAGTATTAGAATAGGCCTGTCTTTGAGTAAGTGTTGCAAGCTAGTTTTATCCAAACTTTCAATTAATGATAAAAAGCAGTTATCAGAATGTTTGTTTCTTTATTTGGTATCTATTAATTGGTCAGTCCAAAGCTATTAAAGAAATTTTAAAAAAATCATTAGGTGCTGTCATTTTGTGATATTTTGTACAAATTTTAAGAGAAATTCTAGAGTTTCTAATATGGAAAAGCTAAAGTGTTTTAGAAATGCCAAACATTTTAGAAGCCACATTTGCTTAAATATAACCTGGCCTTTAGCTTTCCTTGGCTTATGATGAGAAGTGTTTTTTTTCTCATTGATTATAGATAAATTTTTGTAAATATTGTACTTAAAACTAAGTTTAAAAGATCAGTTGGAATTAAAATTTCCCCAGAGAGCTCTGAATTTTCATTAATGATGATAACTTTATTTGACTTGTTTTTGTTAATACAGTTTGCAAACACATGTGTACTAAAAAAAAAAAAAAAAACTACCTAAGATTTTAGAAGGAACTCAGAGAATTGAAAGTGAAATTTGCTTAGAAATTTAGCTAGTTGAATTTTTGAACTGTGGTTCAGTACAAACCATTTTATGGCCTGTAACGTTATTAGCTTTTTGATTTAGCTTTGAAGATGAAGGTGATTTAGTTTCTTAATTAAATTTTAGCTCTGTTCGTTAAAGTGTGCAAAAGAAATGTAAGTGCATTTCTCTTTACCTCATGCCACTGCAAACTATTTAAAAGTGAAACTTTTTGTATATTAATGTGAACTGATTTGTTTAAACTTTTATTTTGATGCATTTTCCTTTCAGATTTTTAAAAATAATTTTGTCACAATATACAGCCCTATATTTTTCAGTGTTTATTTTATGAATATTAATATAAGCTAATTTTTCTAGAATGACTAATTGTGTAATATTTGTATTATGTGATCATTTGAAAACTAATAAATATTTTCTCCATTAAAAATGTACTTACTGATAAATGACTTATTTCTGTTTCAGGAGTAGCAAGTGAAAACTGCAACAATATTTAAATGTATTTTAATTTTATGTGTCTTTCTTCAAAGTGTTTCTGAATATACTATTCTGTTTTTAGTTAAAAAAAACTTTAATAATTAACTTAATTGAGTTGATACTGTAAGTATCAGTAGTAATTTGGTCAAATATTTTGAGGCTAGAGTGATCAAAATATAACCCCTTACAAAATAGCATGCGGTCTCTCTATTCAAAGCAAGAACATTTGGAAATAATGCTGATTGGAGAACTACTCAATTCTAAAGTTTTGTTGCCAAGAGAAAAGTGTTTTATATATTAATGTTCTGCTGGAACAAATAACTGTAAAAGGGGTAATTTTGACTTCAGAGTCTCTTGCTTCGACCTTATGAAGACAGCATGGAAAAGAGTAAAATTTGATTTTAATGATTTTTATCAATATGATTGCTTAAACTTACCTAATTAAAGCCACTGGAACAATTTACCCTTTTTTGATAGAAGCAAGAAGATTTCTTTTTGGAATTGAAGAAAAGTTATACAAGAATTGGGCTTCAAAAATTTAAAGTAAATATTAAGATGGAGTCCTACACAAAGAATAAAAATTGAATTAATGACAATCTATGGATTAAAATGAAATAGTTTGGTTCTTAAACTGTAGTCTAAGAAAAGACAATTATAAAAGAAAATTATGATTTCGGATAGCTACTGTAATGGAGAACAGGGAAAGCATACTCAAAAGTTTTGACAATTAATCTGGTAAGTTTATAAAAGATGAGTTAAAGAGTCTGTGGACAAGATTTTATATTTGGAGTTGAAGCTATTAAAAGATTTACAGATAATGCACTTCAGTAGGAGACTGTATTTTATGTGAATACAAAAAATTTATAAGCCTTTCCTGTGTATATACAAAAGGATAGGGTTGGGGGTGAAAAATATGCTTCTTCAGAACCTTCAAAAGTATTGCAACAGTAATGGTGAAGTGAGTTTTAAATAAGGAATATTTCTTACATGAACTCTTTCCTACACCAACAATAGCCTTCAAAATAAAAATATTGCAGAATGTTGAACTTGGCTTACAATTGTATCTTCAAGATTTAAGAACATAAGCTTATGGCTTAACCATTATTGATTAGATTACAGTATAACAATCTGTTTGGATTGTTATTAGTGTGAAAACAAAAGCCCCCTCCTGCCTTTTGGTAGCTTCTGCTTTAAAAAGTCACAAGCAAGGTAACTGCAAAGTACTGACCTGATAGCTTAAATATGTGGACAAGTCTTATTTTCCTTTGTTATACTGAAACAGTTGAGAAGTCAGTGCTTAGATGTTCTAAGCAATTCTTTTATTTTTATTTTTTGTTTTTTTGGTTTTCTGTTAAAAAGATTTCATATTAACATAGTCCTAAAACCTGAACAATTTATGTTTCAAAAATAAGTACCTAGCTGCTCTGGAGTTTTTAAAAATTTCACTAGTATACACACCTAAGGAAAAAATGTTAGGGAACTTTGAAGTATGCATCGGAATTTTCAGAAATTATGATCAAGGGATCTCTGCTCAAGAGGTAAGGTATGGCATAGGTAGAAAAGTGTTCAAAGTATGTTCAACATAATGTCTGATGACAAAGTAAATGAAAACAAGCTTGTATTTTTAGATAGATGTAGAATTATAAAAATAATTTTTGAAAAACTTTTAGAGAATAGACACAGACAAACCACAAATATGTTTTTGCCTGAGTTTGGAGTGCATTTAGAAACATTTATAGGCATTGTATGTTTTGTATGTACATAGCCTTCAGTATTACAAGGCATCTTCTGCCTTGGCTTTCTTAAAGAGTTTATGATCTATATTTAATTTAGTGAGCACTAAAATATTGTACTTTGCATGAAAAGCTGAGTATATATTTTATAAGATTATTGCCTGGATTCATTTTGGCTGTGTATACCTGTTTTTATTAAATGATATCTGGGACTTAGAAAATAATTTCTTGACTAATTTTTATTTTATATGAGAAACTAGTTTAAGGAATTTTATAGTAGTCACCTACACTAACTTGGGAGTCTTTCATTCCTAACACTAAGAAATAATATTATTGTCTAGTATATATCATTGAAATTAAATGTACTTACTGTTCTCTAAGGAATAATAGGTAGGTTCAAAGAGTATTAGTATAATTCTGAGTATATCTAAAAATAAAGGAAATTACAGCATTGAATATGGATGAAATAGGAAAATACTAGGATTTTTTCCCTAGTATTAAAATTCTAGTATTAATTTATTCAATGTATGGTAACAGAAAACACAATCTTACACGTGTATGAATTCTTTTTAAAAAGAGCTCCAGCTTGTGGACATTTGGCTCGCTCTTAAAGGAATTCGCTCTTTATTCAGTTTTTCCCTTTATGTAAAACAGGATAATAATGTTGGTGTGGATTAGTGATACAGCTCACCATCTATGAGCTACGTGGTTCCATATTCAGGATGGTCTAATGGGACGAAGTTAATCCAGAATTAGCCCCTACGCCTTTTTAAATTGAAATTACCTTAGAAATTATCCATTTTGGTACCCTTATTTTTATGTAGTAGATAATTGATACTTAGAAACATCACACCATTTCTAATTTTACATTATTGATTAATAAATTGTCTATAAGACTCAAGTCTTTTGACTGTTGGTTCAGAAATAGTTGCCACTTTACTACTTTCTCTTGTTTGATATATATATATTTTTTGGTACCAGGGATCGAACTCGGGTCTTTGCGCTTGCGAGGCAAGTGGCAGAAGCACTAAGCCAAATCTCTGGCCCAATTTTACTTTTTTTTTTTTTTTTTTTTTTTTGGAACCGGGGATCGGACTCCAGTCCTTGCGCTTGCGCAGCAGGCGGCGAAACCACTGAGCTAAATCCCCGGCCCTACTACTTTCTCTTGTTATACCTAGTTTTGGATGACAGAGCGTATCTGATTTTTTTCAGATATGATAGTATTCAAATAACTTAATTACCCATCAATTCCAAGCTTAGGTTTTTTTCCTCCCACAGATAAAGCATTCCCATGTTCCTATCTCTTACTCATGAAACTTGGTTTAAAACTTTTGTAGATCTTCCCTGAACATACTTGAGTTTCTCATTGTTTTTCTTAGTGTTTTTGTTTTTGAGGTAGGGTCTTGCTTATATAGTTCAGGCTGACCTTGAACTACCTGTATAACAGATTGGGCATGAACTTGAAGCAGTCCTCCTGCCTAAGTCAACTGAGTGCTGGGATTACAGGTGTGTGCCACCATGCCCGGCTCTTACTGTGTGATTCTGAACAGAACAGAGGTGCTCTGCTTGGACTGTTAGAACATATGACTAATATGTTTGTCCATGGACTCCTCATGCCACTCTGCCCTTAGGTATTTATACCTAAGTAGTGTGCCTAGTCTTATGCGTGTTGATATTATTCAGGCAGAGAAATTATGTAGTGATTACACAATATTTTGTTTGTAAAACTCAGTGTAGTAGCCTATGGAAAGGCTATAATGTGCATAACTTAGTAAGAGTAAAGCTGACTCAAGGTAATAACTAAGACCTTGGGAAATTGTAGATAGAAACGTATAATCTATTAAGGTATTTTTGCTTTGCTTATTTAATTCTGATTTAAATACTTGTAAAGTATACTAAATAATATGTATGATAATGTAGTAAGTATATGTATAATATGAAATGCTAGTTTTCAGGCTATCCTAGAAAATTTAAGGACAACTAGGTGTGTTGGAGCCAAACTATCTTTGTTACTGGCATTGAGAAGAATTTCAACTTGTATTTAGTAACAAAATTAGAAATGAAAGACAGTGGTTCAGTGGAAAAATTTGGAAAATAATACCAAACACCAAAAGAGTGAAGAAGTAGCCTTGGATATCTGAGAGTGTGGCCCAGATTCTAGTGCAAATGATAATTTGTGTTGCTTCTTGAAATGTAGTACAGACACTCAACCATAGCACCATTGTTTCAGTGTAATCATTTTTCTTAAATTGTTAAAATGTTCAGCACACCCCCCACCCTCCCAGTCTTAAATTGCCTCCAGGAAGATAAGAGGTGTTTAGTGGTCGAGAGTACTAATGCCCCTGCATGGAAATACTGGTTGACATAGAGTGTGCAATTATCCCTTGTATCAAGGGATTGGATCCAGAATCTCCATGCACACCAAATCCACAGATGCTTAAGTTCTTTCTATAAAAGGAGTCAGAATGCATATGTCCTGCCCACATCCTCGGATTTACTTCATATCATCTCTAGATTCCTTACAATATCAGTGTAAGTTCTGTGTAAATAGTTTCAGTACTGTATTATTTTTAATGACAAGAAAGTTACATAAGTGTTACAGTACAGTTATTTTCTCAGCATTTTCTATCGGAAGTTGGTGAATTGTGGATTCAGAATCCATCGCTATGGAGGGCTATTTCATAATTGAATTAGAATTTTGGGGAAAAGAAACATTTACATGCCTGCTGTGTGCACATTTGCTTGGTGTTTTACATATTTATCTAACTTATTCATCTAATTTAGTTATCTGTGAGAAAGGTAATTTTTCATTTTACATGTAAAGATACTCAAAAGGTTACAGAACCTGCCCAAGAGCATGTGATCAGTAGGCGGTAAAGATGACATTTGAAAGTAGGTCTGTAATCTAAATCTGAAGAATTCTATTACACCATTGATTGTCAAATATCTTTGCTGACAGAATGCATATTCTCAGGAAAGTTTCACATAGAACCTTGCTATCTAAAATAAATAAAAGTTACTCTGTTTGCTATGCATTAATGAGCTTTTTAATGAGCAATTTTAAGTTTATAGAAAGATTGATGAAGGATAGGGAGTGCCCATGTACCTCTTCTCTCCCATAGTTTTCTCTGTTAACCATCATGTATTTATCATGGAACATTTGTTAAGGTGATGAACCAATATTGATAACATTATTAACTAACGTCTATGTTTTATATTAGGATTTGCTCTCTGTCATACAGTTTATGGAGTTTGCCAAGTAATGCCATAAATTCTCCATTACAGTATTATACAGTTCAATAACTCTGTGTTCTCTTAATCATGCTATTGCGGGATCATGCTTATGACCCAGCCTATGCCTAGTTCTGTAGTGCAGACTCCTAAATTTTTCCAAAGTGTTCAATTTTACATCCCACCAGCAATGGACATGAGTTCTATTGCTCCACTTTCTCATCATATGTCAGGGTTTGATTTTGGCTACTCTAATAAGAATGTAGTGGTATTTTATTTTAATTCATAGTTCCCTAATGATCTGTGATGTTGAGTATCTTTCACATACTTACTTTCCATCTCTATCATCATCTTTGGTAAGGCATCTTCTTAGATTTTATGCTCACTCTTTTAAAAACATGTTCTTGCTGTTGTGTTTTAAGAGGTCTTGTTATATTTTAGATACCAGTTATTTTTAAAGATAATGTGTTTAGAAAAAAGATTTTCCCCCGTTGTGTAGCTTGTGTTTTCATTCTCTTAACAGTGTGTTCTGCAGAGGAGATATAATTTTAATGAGGTCCATCTTAAATTATTTTCATTAATGAGTTAGATTTGATAATATTTCTGGAAACTCCTTGCCAAACTCAGGGTTACCTAGATTTTTCTCTTGTGTTGTTTTTCATATTTTTTTATTTCTTTCATCCTTTCCTTTCTTTCCCCCCCTTCCTCCCTACTTTCTATTTTTCTTTTTTTTGGTATGGGCATCGAACTCAGGACCTTGTGCCTTATCTTTCTATATTTGATTACACTTTCGTGTTTTATATTTAGGTCTATGACCTACATTGAGCTTATTTTTGTGAAAGGTATAAGATATTTACATTGATTTTGAGGGTATATGTGGAGGGGCATGATGTCCTGTTGGTGCAGCACCATTTGTTGAAAAACTGTTCTTCACTGAATTACCCTTTTTCATTTTCAAAGATAATTGACTGTATTTCTGTGTATTTTAGGGTGCTGCATCTAATTCCATTGGCAGTTTTTTTATGCCATTATCTTACTGTTCTGAATACTGAAGCTTTTTATTAAGTCTTACAAAGTTGTGGTAGTATCAGTCTCTGATTTTGTTTGTCAGTATTATGCTGGTTGTTTTAGATCTTTTGCTTTTTGCAGGTACATATTCAAATCTGTTTGCCTATATCCCAAAAAACAAATGCTGAAATTTTTTATTAGGATTGCCTTGAATCTAAAGGTTAGTTTGAGGGGCTGGGGATTTAGCTCAGTGGTTCTGCCACTTGCCTCGCAAGCCCAAGGTCCTGAGTTCAATCCCCAGTACCAAAAACAAACAGGTCAGTTTGGGAAGAACTGACATCTTAAGTTTTAGTCTTTTATTCAGTTGTTCAGTGCTGGTGTATAGGAAAGCAGTAGACTTGTATGTGAGTGTTGTCTTTGCAATCTTGCACGGAGTTTTTTGGGGGTTTTTTTTGGTCTTTGATTCCTAGGGATTTTCAACATACATAGTTATATCATCTGTGAACAAATGCACTCACTTCTTCCTTCTCAGTTATAGGCGTTTTCATTTCCTTTACTATAGCACTAGCTGGGGCTTATGTCATGTTGAATAGGAGTAGTGAGTGGAGATTATTTTTGTCCTTTCTCAGTATTAAGGGGGAGTAGGCATCAAATTTCTCACTGGTAGATTTGATGTTAGCTGTAGGTTTTTTGAAGATATCCCTTCCCATTTTCTCAGTGTTTTTACTTATGAATAGATGTTGAATATGATTTTTCTTCTGTGGCCCATTCACTGGATTGTATTAATTGATTTCTGAACTAACCTTACATAAATGGAACGAATCTCATTTGGTCATGGGCTGTAATTTTTAAACGTTGGCTGCCTTGCTTTTGTGAATATTTTGTCAAGGATTTTTGAATCAGTGTTCATGAGAGACACTGGTCCACAATTTTCCTTTATTATCTATATCTGAATTAGAAATTAGTGTAACTGGCCTCATAATAAAAGTTAGGATCATCAAGAGATTTTAGAACGCTGGTACCATTTCATGAAATATTTGGTTGAATTCATAACTATAGCCATCAGAGCCTCATGCTTTCTGTTTAGAAAAATTACTAATTATGTACTCAATTTGTGCAAAAGATACAATCCTATTTATTTTTGAGTGAGTTTTGGTAGATTGTATCATTCAAGGAATTCATTTCATCTAAGCTATAAAGTTTGTGAGGATACTTCAATCCTTTTAATACCTGTAGAATCAGTAGTAATGACTACTCTTTCAACTGTGTTGTTAGTTTTTTGTGGCTGCTTCTGCTTGGTTACCTGACTAGATGTTTGTCAGTTTTATTGCTCAAGAAGTAGATTTTGGTTTTGTTGATGTCTCTGTTTTTTTATTTTCAGTTTCATTAGTTTCTGGTTTAATATTTTTTTCTTCAGGTTTGTATTGCTCTTCTGTCTCTAGTTTTCCTAAGGTAGAAGTTTAGATTATTAATTTTGAGCCTTTTTTCTTTTCTGATAAATGCATTCAATGCTCTAAATTACCCTGTAAGCACTGTTTTTGTCACATTCCCCAATTTTGATGTTATATTTTCTTTTGCATTTTCATTGAAATATTTTAAAATTTCTCTTAAAACTACTTCTTTGACCCTAGAAACATTTAGTAATGTTGGATTTCCAAGAATTTGGAGTCTTTAGCTATCTAAATATTTGGCATGCGTTACTACTGCTGTATAGTTTCATTTGTGGACTGAAAACATAATTTATATTCTTCCACATTTGTTATTAGGTGTTTTTATTGCCCGGTCTATGGTCTGACTTGGTGAATGTTCCATGTGAGCTTGAGAAGAATATGTATTTTAATGTTGCTGGATGAAATAGTCTATAGACGTCAATTAGATCCTGTTGATTGATTATGCTGTTAAGTTCAATTGTGTCCTGGTTGATTTTCTACCTGCTGGATTTGTCAATTAGCAGGAGGTGGATATTTAAGTCTTTAACTATAATAGTGGATTTGTCTATTTTTTCTTATATTTTTATCAGCTTTTGCTAGGCACATATTAAAGACAGTTATATCTTCTTGGATATTTGGCCTTTTTAGCATTACTTAATAGCCCTCTATCTCGGGTAATTTTCCTTGTTCTAACATCTTTGTCTGAATTGAATATAACTACTCTTGCTTTCTTTTGATTAGTATTGGCATGGTATATCTGTCTCTGTTTCTGTACTTTTTATCTGTATGTGTTTTTGTATTTAAAATTGGTTTCTTAGCTGGGTATAGAGGCATACACTTGTAATCCTAGCACTCAGGAGGCTGAAGCAGGAGGATCGCCAAGAGTTCAAGGCCAGCCTGGGCCTATGTAATGAGTTCAAGGCCAACCTGCACTACATAGTGAGACATTGCCCCCCCCCCATAAAAGTGAATTTATTATCAGTATATATTTGGGATTCATAATAATTCATCTTGGGTACATACACATATCACATCTTGATCATTTAAAGATTTTTTTATAGACAACATATACTTGGATATATTATATTTTGATCTCCCTGATAATTTTTAGTTGAAATATTTAAATTTCACATTTAAAGTGATTGTTGATATAGTTGGATAGTATCTATCTTGTCTGACATATTTGTAACTTGTCTTTGGCCTTGTGTTTTTTATATTTTGCCTTTTTGCCTTCTTTGGTATTGAGCATTTTGTAGAATTCTATTTTATCTTTCTCTTGTAACTTAAAATTTGTTTTTGCCCTAGGTTGCAGTAGACATTTATGACTAATCTACTTTCTAATTAACACTATCCTGTTTAACAGGTAGTGCAGTTCCTTTGCAACAGAGCCTACTCAGTTTCTCCCTCATTCCTTAACATTGGTCTTCTTCATTTCACTTTTTCATGAGCTATAGTTGTTCATATTATTGTTGTCAGTATTTTAAAAGACTTATGTGTTAGATCAATTAAAAGTTTTCAAGATAAAATTTCATTTTACCATCTCTTGCTCCCTTTGTGAAGATCTAAGACCTATATAATTTTCCTTCTCTCCGAACTTGCAACATTTTAAGGCAAGTCTATTAGTGACAAATCTACCTATCTTTCCTTCTTTCTTTCTTTCTTTTTCTTTCTTTCTTTCTTTCTTTCTTTCTTTCTTTCTTTCTTTCTTTCTTTCTTTCTTTCTCTCTTTCTCTCTTTCTTTCTCTTTCTTTGTTTTTCTTTCTTTCTCTTTCTTTCTTTTCTTTCTTTCTCTCTTTCCCTTCCTTCCTTTCTTCCTTCCTTCCTCTCTGTCTCTTTCTCTCTCTCTTTCTCTCTCTGTCTCTCTCTGTCTCTCTTCCTCCCTCCCTCCCTTTGTTTTTCTTTTTTTCCTGAGAAAGTTGTTTTATTTCTCTTACTTTTCAGGGATAATTTTGCTGGACCCAGAATTGTAGGTTCTATAGGTTGGTAGTTTTTAGTTTTTTTCTTTTAATACTTTCACTATTTCACTGCAGTCAACTTGCTTGTATGGCTCCTGAAGAACTACCTGATGTGACTCTTATCTTTCCTTGTTCCTCTGGAGGTAAGGTTCCCCTCTTGTGGCACTTATGCCTTTTTTCAAGATTGGTTCTTTTTCTTTGATTTCTTTCAATTTGAATACAACATGCCTAAATGTAGATTTTTGATATTTATCTTACTTTGAGCTTTTTTATCTTTCTCTGAGCTTCTCACATTTGTGGTTTGCTGTCTCTCATAAATGTTGGGAAATTGCCAGCCAGTATTTCTTCAAATATTGTTTCTTTTGGATTCTCATTATGTATAGGCTAAACTTTTAAAAAGTTTGACAGTTTTGGAATATTCCGTTCCTTGTTTTTTCCCCTTTGCTTTTAAATTTAGAAAATTTCTACTAACATATATTTAAGGTCATTGATCTTTCTTAGGCCATCTCCAGTCTATTGATGATCCTAAAATGCATTTTTCACTTCCATGTTTTTCTTTTCTAGCATATTTTTATTCTTTATTACAGTTTTCACGTATCAGCTTACATTACCCATCAGCTCTGTCGTGTTGTCCTCTTTTACCCTTAGATGGTGCAACAGGAAGGAACTTTGAAAACATCATGCTAAGTGAAAGGAGTCAGTCAGTTTTTTTTTTTTTGTTACTGGGGATTGAGCTCAGGACCTTGCATTTGTGAGACAGGTGCAGTGCCACTGAGTTGAATCCCTGGCCCCTTTTTTACCATTAGAGCATATAGTTCTTTAAAATCGTCTAATGATTGCAGAGTACATGCCATACCTGAATCTAATTCTGATACCTACTTTATATCTTCAGACATTTTTTTACCTTATACATACATAGCATGCCTTATAGTTTTTTTCCCTTCTATTTAATTAGATAAGATGAACTAGAGCTAAGGTCAAAGTTTTATGTTAATCTGGCCCAAGGTAAGCCTGTGTTTACTGTTTGCTGAAAGTACTACAGGGAAAAGTTTCCTATCCTGTCCTTGTTTTTGTCTACTCTGGCTATTCCTAACAACTTCTTAAATGGAATCTGAAGCTGGGCATGGTGGTACACACCTGTAATCCTAGCATTTGGGAGGTTGAGGCAGGAGGATCACCAAGAGTTCGAGGCCAGCCTGAACTATATAGTGAGACCCTGTCTCAACCAAATAACTAGATAGATGGATGATTAGGTAGGTAGGTAGGTAGATAGATAGATAGATAGATAGATAGATAGATAGATAGATAGATAGATAGAAAGAAAGAATCTAAGCCTTGGTGTTCTCTAATGTGCAACTGCCTGTTGTCATATGGAAGCCCCTTGGTTGATGGTGAGGAATGGTTGGTGAGGAGACATTCTTTAGTCCTGTGACTAGGTCTTACTCCTTTAGCAATTTAGTGCTCCTGGGCTTTCACCTTCACAATTGTTTCTCACCTTTCCTCTTAGGTGAGACTTGAAAGCTAGAGAGTCCTGGAGGTGAATGTTTCCTTCCTGTTTACTGGAGCTTTGATTGAACCCATGTTGGTTAACTTCTGGTAAAGTAGCTTTCTTTTAGGGCAGGGTGTCCTTGGTTAAGCAGAACAGGGTGGGTGCTATGGGACTTTTGGATCATGGTTAGTTTTCCTTTTTTCGATAAGAAGAGATTTTTCTATATAAAATCATGAAGGTGTAGGAGGAGTCCCCTTGTTTGGCAGACGTTATATCTATCATGCTAATCTAACTCACTCTGTAGCAATCAGTTATTCTAGGTTTTGTACTAGGTGTAGGGTAAAGTAGTGGTTTCTGCTTCAAGTCAGCTGTTTTCTGTGTCTGCCTGATTCTCCTGTTTTGGGGATAGTAGTTTGTCCTGTAATATCAGTGCTCTGATTCTAATAGAGGTTGTTGATGTCTATTTCAGCTTCTTTTCTCATGCTCAAGAGTGACAACTTTACTTGTTGAATTGGAAAGTGGAAGTTATTATGTTTTTTAAATGTTTGAATTTGCCTTCACTTTGATTTGAGTCCCAGTTGAAACATGTACCAATAGTGCAAGGTGTTAAGAGACTTAGAAATATGTTGATCTATTAGGAGCTTCTTTTTGCACTTTTTTTTTTTTTTTTTGGAGACAGTGTCTTGCTATGTAGTCCAGGTTGCCCTTGAACTCACTATGTAGCCCCGGCAGACCTCGAACTTGCAGTGATCTTTTGTCTCCTGAGTGCTAGGATTACAGGCACCATCATGTACAGCTTAGGAGCTTTCTAAACCATCATCATTATTTAATTTGATTCATTTAATTTTTATTGAGCATTTGCCTACTAACTCCATGCACATTTCCAAGCACTTGAAATATTAATATGCTTCTTCCATTCTCTAGAATCTGGTTTTGTCTCATATCTTGTCAAAGTTTTTGTGGCCTTAATATTTTCTCTCTTCTCTATCTCTACTAGATAATTACCATGAGTACCTAATTATGCTTTGATATATCATCTTAAGAAGAGAGAACCACCTTGACCCTTTCTCTATAACTTCTGCAGTCTCTGCTTTTTCATTACTAAAAATTGTCTACTTACATTACCACAATTTCTAAAATTTTGTTCACTCTTCAGTCTGTTGCATTCTGGCTGTTGCTTCCAGTATCTCTGTGACTACTCTTACTAAAGTCATTAGGGCCCTCTGTTGTCACACCCAGTAGACAATTACCCACCCTTTCTTGTTTGATCTTTTAGCAGAATTTAATGTAGTTGAACATGTCTGCCTTCTGCAAGTATCCCTTTCTTTTTTTTAAATTTTATTTTCATTTTTTCTTAAATTCTTTTAATGGTACATTTTAGGTATACAACACATTTACATTTCTCTTTGGGAACTTGTACCTTTACATGATGCATCTTGGTTCTCTTTTTTCCTCCATTCCTAGCCCTCCCTTCACCCTCTCCACCCTTCCCTATATACAAAGACTTTATTTCCATTTTTTCCATTTCTCACCATTTTTCCTTTCCCTTCTTTCCTTTCCCCTGCCCCTCCCACTACCACTACCCTTTGGACATTTTCTTCTTATTTTGCATTTTCGATTATTCGTTCTAATCATTGGTACATTTTAGGTATACAATATAATGACATTCATCATTGGAAATTTGCACCTTTACATACTCTCTCTTGGTTGTTATTATTCACCCTTGCCCAGCCCTCCCTTCAACTCTCCATTCCTCCCTATTTACAAAGATTTTGTTCCTATTTTTCCATTTTCTCATATTAATTCCATTCCCTTCTTTCCTTTCCCATGCCCCTCCCACTTCCTTTCCCTTTGCCCCTTTTCTTCCTATTTCACATTATTATACGTTTTAGTCCTTATTTACACTTTCAGTTTCTCACACCAGAGAAACTATTCAGTATTTATACATGTGTGTCCTATTTATTTCACTTAAGAGTATGGCCTCAATGAGCATCCACTTAGCTATAAATGTCTCTAATTTCTCATTTTTTATGGCTGAGTAGTACTCCATTTTATAAAAAAACCACATTTTCTTTATCCAGTCTCCAGCTGATGGGCATTTAGGCTGTTTCCAAGTTTTAGCTATTACAAACTGTACTGCTATGAACATGGGCACACATATATCACTGTGGTATGATTCTTTGAATTCTTTGGGGAAGATCCCCAGCAGTGGAATAGCGGGGTCAAATGGGACTTCCAGTCCTAGTTCTTTGAGGTCTCTCCATACTGATTTCCACAGTACTTGTACCAGTCTACAATCCCACCAGCCCTGGAGCAGGGTTCCTCTTTCCCCACAGCCCCGCCAGCATTTGTTATTGGTTGATTTCATGATAGCAGCCATTCTTTCTGGAGTGAAGTGGAATCTCAGTGTTGTTTTCATTTGCATCTCTTGAATGACCAGTGATGTTGAACATTTTTTCATGTATTTATTTGCTATTTCTACTTCTTTGAGAAATGTCTGTTCATTTCAGCTGCCCATTTTTCGATTGGGTCTTTAAATTTGGGAGGTCTGATCTTTTTAAGTTCTTTATAGATTCGAGATAGTAGACCTTTGTCTGAGGAAGAGCAGGTGAAGATTTTTTCCCACATTGTGGGTTATCTCTTCACACTGTTGGTGGTTTCTCTTGCTGTGCAGAAGCCTTTTAATAAGAAGAGATCCCACTTGTTGATTGTTTGTGCTAGTTCACGGGCAGCTGAGGTTTTGTTCATAAAATCTTTTCCTCCACCGATGTCTTCAAGGGTTCTACCTAACCTCTGTTCCAATATTTAGATCTTTAATCCATGTTGATTTTAGTTTAGTGCATGGTGAGAGATACAGGTCTAGTTTTTTTTTTTTTTTTTTTTTTTGGTACCAGGGATCGAACTCAGGTCCTTGTGCTTGTGCAGCAGGCGGCAAAACCACTGGGCTAAATCCCCAGCCCTACAGGTCTAGTTTTAATCTTTGGCAAGTTGAAGCCCAATTTTTCCAGCACCATTTATTAAAGAGGCTATCTTTCCTCCAGTGAGGGTGTTTGGCTCCTTTATCGAAGATGAGATGGCTGAGTGTGTCTGGCATTGTTCCTGCGTCTTCTAATCTGTTCCACTGGTTCTCAAGTCTGTTTCTTTGCCAGTAGCATGCTGTTTTTATCACAGTAGCTTTGTAGTGTAGTTGCAGGTTGGGGATTGTGATCCCCCTGCCATGTCTCTGTTACCTAGAATTGCTTTTGCTATTCTGGGTCTCTTCTTGCTCCAAATGAATTTTTGGATTGTTTTCTCAAGGTCCATGAAGTATGCTGCTGGGATCTCAAATGGAATTCCATTAAATCTATCTAGCAGTTTTGGAAGTATGGCCATTTTCACTCTATTAATCCTTCCTACCCAGGAGCAGGGGATGTCTGTCCATTTTCTGATACCATCTTCAATCTCTCTTTTCAGAGTGCCATAGTTTTCAGAGAAGAGGTCTTTGATTTCTTGCATTAGGTTGATTCCTAGGTATTTCAGTTTTTTTGATGCTATTGTGAAAGGAATTATTTGCCCTATTTCTCTCTCAGTGAGTCTGTCATTGGTGTAGAGGAAAGCTATTGATTTTTGTGTGTTGACCTTGTAACCAGCTACTTGACTGAATTTGGTTATTAAGTCTAGAAGACTTTTGGTGGAGTTCTTGGGGTCTTCTATATAGAGTATCATGTCATCTGCAAATAATGACAATTGGACTTCTTCATTACCTATCTTTATTCCTTTTATTTCTTTCTCTTGTCTAATTGCCATGGCTAATGTTTCCCGAACTATATTGAACAAGAGTGGTGATAGTGGACATCCTTGTCTTGTTCCTGATTTGAGTGTGAAGGATTTCAGTTTTTGCCCATTTAGTATGATATTGGCTGTTGGTTTTTCATAGATGGCTTCTATCAGTTTGAGGTAGAGACCATGTATTCCAATTTTTTGTAGGGTTTTTATCATAAATGCATGTTGGATTTTGTCAAATGCTTTTTCTGCATCTATGGAGATAATATGGTTTTTGTCCTTGGCTCTATTGATATAATGTATTACATTGATTAATTTGCATATATTGAATCATCCCTGCATCCCTGGGATGAATCCCACTTGATCAGGGTGTATGATCTTCTTGATGATCTTCTGCATTCTGTTTGCCAGTATCTTATTAAGGATTTTTGCATGTATGTTCATTAGTGAGATTGGCCTATAGTTCTGTTTTTCAGTTGGGTCTTTCTCTGCTTTGGGGATCAAGTTTATGCTTGCTTCCAGGAATGAATTTGGGAGTATTTCTTCCCTTTCTATTTCACTGAAGAATTTAAACAGTAGTGGCAGCAGTTCCTCTCTAAATGTCTTGTAGAATTCAGCAGTGAAGGCATCAGGGCCTGGGCTTTTCTCAGTTGATAAGTTTTTAATTACATTTTCAATTTCATTGGTTGATATTGGGTTGTTCAGAATCTTCAGGTCTTCTTCGTTCAACTTTGGTAATTCATATGTATCTAGGAATCTGTCCATTTCTTCTGTGTTGTCCATCTTATTGGCGTATAGGTTCTGGAAGCAGGTATTGATGATCCTCTGGATTTCTGCTGGGTCTGTTGTCATTTCACCCTTTTCATTCCTAATTGCATGGATTTGGGCCTTTTCTTTCCTTTTTCTGACAAGGTTGGCTAAAGGTTTGTCAATTTTGTTGATTCTTTCGAAGAACCAACTCGTGGCTTCATTGATTTTTTGTATCATTCTCTTAGTCTCCATTGCATTGATTTCTCCTCTGATCTTTATAATTTCCTCCCTTGTATGAGCTTTGGGGTTGTCCTACTCTTCTTTTTCTAGAAGCTTGAGGTTCATCATCAGGTTGTTTAATTGGGCTGGTTCTGTTTTCCTAATATGCATATTCACTGCTATGAATTTCCCTAGTAAGACTGCTTTCATTGTGTCCCATAGATTCTGATATGTTGTATTGTCATTGTCATTTAATTGAAGGAACTGTCTGATTTCTTCTTGAATTTCCTCTGTGACCCATTGGTTATTCAGAAGTGTGTTGTTCAATTTCCACGTGTTTATGAACTTTTTTGAGTTTCTTTTGCTATGGATCTCCAATTTCATCGCACTATGGTCTGATAATATACAGGGTATAACTTCAATTCCTTTGCACTTCCTTAAACATGTTCTATGTGTGAGTATGTGGTCTATTTTTGAGAATGACCCATGTGCAGCTGAGAAGAATGTGTATTCTGATTTTGTGGGGTGGACGACTCTGTAAACATCTGTTAAGTTCATTTGTTCAAGAGTTCGATTGAGTTCTAGTATTTCAGTACTTATTTTTAGTCTAGTTGATCTATCTATTTGTGACAGTGGGGTATTGAGGTCCCCCACTACAATTGCATTAGTGCATATATGACTTTTCATGTCCGTTAGTATTTGTTTTATATAGTTGGGCACACTAGTGTTTGGTGCATAGATATTTATGATTGTCATCTCTTCCTCTTGGATTGTTCCCTTTACAAGGATATAGTGTCCTTCTTCGTCTCTCTTAATCAGTGTTGGTTTGAAATCTACTTGATCTGCCAAGAGGATAGCTACTCCTGCTTTTTTTGGGTTCCTGTCACATGGAGTATTATTTTCCACCCTTTAACTTTCAGTCTATGAGTTTCCTTTTGAATTAAGTGTGTTTCTTGTATGCAGCATATTATTGGATTTTGCATCTTGACCCATTCTGCCAGTCTATTTCTTTGGATTGTTGAATTGAGACCATTAACATTGATGGTTATAACTGAAACGTATTGACTTGTCATTGCCATGACTTTTTCTTTTTGTTGGGTTCTCCCTCTTTCCATTTAATTTCTTGTCATGCCAGATGGGTTCATTCTGTTTTGCTTCCTGGTGTTGTGATCTTCAATTTCTGTTCCTAGGATATTGTGTAAAATTCTTTGGAGTGCTGGTTTGGTATTCACAAAGTTCCTAAGGTGCTCTTTGTTATGAAACTATCTTATTTCTCCATCCATTTTGAAAGATAGTTTTGCAGGGTACATCAATCTGGGTTGGAGGCTGTTTTCTTTTAGGGCTTGGAATATGTCACTCCAAGCTCTTCTTGCCTTTGTGGCTTGTGTTGAGAAGTCTGCTGTGATTCTGATGGGCTTTCCTTTGTATGTGATTTGTTTCTTTTCTCTGACTGCTTGGAGAACTTTGTTCTTCTGTTGTGTTTCTGGAATCTTAACGATTATATGCCTATGTGTAGATTTTTTTGATCAAGGCTATTTGGAGTCCTATATGCCTCACTTATCTGTATGTCAAGTTCTTTTCCCCTGCTTGGGAAGTTTTCTGCCATTATTTCTGTGAAGAGATTTTTTATGTCATCTGCACTCTCTCTTATTTCTTCATTGAGCCCAATCAGTCTTATTTTATTCTTCTTTGCATCATCTAGTAGCTGCTGGATTGATTTCTCATGTTCCCTTATCATTTTGAAGCAATTTTTCTTTTCCTGGTCACTAATTGCAATCTTATCTTCTATATCTGAAATTCTGTCCTCACATTGGCTCATTCTGCTGTGTAGACTTTCAATGGAGTTTTTCATGTCCTGGAAATCTATTTTCATCTGTTTTATGGATTCCATTTGTTTCTTATGTTGGGATTCCATCATGTTCCTCAGTTCCTCTCTAGATTTATTAATCATGTCTTGCACTAGGGACACAATTTCTCCTGTTATCTGAGAAATTATTTCTGATTTCATTTGTTCCAGATCCCCTTTTGTTGCCAGTTCAGTGGGTCCAGGTGGTTGAGTATCAGAGTGTTCCATCTCATTTCCCTTTGGGGTTGCTGTAGGTGATCTGGAAGTCTGGTTTTGAGACTTATTTATGTGTTTTCTCATTTCGACTGGGGTGGGGGGCTGTTAGCACCTGCACGGATTACCTCCTTTGAGCCGGGAGAGGTGGGACAGGGGCCGGAAGAGGTGGGACAGAGGCCGGGAGTAGTGGTAGGGTTGGTGACCCAAAAGCCCTTTCCTCTGGACTGGGAGCAGTGGGAGGGATGGTGGCCGGGAAACTCCTTCCTCTGGACCAGGAGCAGTGGGATGGTGGCTGAGAAGCCCCTACCTCTGGTCCGGGAGTGGTGGGAGGGATGGTGGCCCAGAAGCCCTTTCCTCTGGGCCAGGAGCAGAGGGACAGAACGTGGCCCAAAAGCCCTTTCCTCTGGGCTGAGAGCAACGGGACTGATTGTGACAGTGAAGCCCCTTCCTCTGGATCAGGAGCAGTGGGACGACGGCTCAGAAGCCCGTACCTTTGGCCTGGGAGCAGAGGGACCCAGTACCTTGGTCTGGTGGTCTGGTGTCCTCTGCATCTTTGTAGTGTGGACCCAGGTGGCTGCCTGTCTGCAGCGGTGTGATTCTGTGTCTTCTGCGTAACTCGGGGCCTTGGTAGGGTCTGCACAGACCTACCCTGTCTCTAGCAGGCTGATTCGGCGTATTCCCTGGGACTGGGGACCTCGATAGGGCGTGGGCAGACCCGCCTGTCTGCAGAGGGCTGATTTGGCGTGTTCTGTGTGACTCAGGACTTTGGTAGGGGGTGCACAGACCTGCCTGTGTGCAGCGGGCTGATTTGGTTTGTTCTGTGTGACTCAGGACCTTGGTAGGGTGTGGGCAGACCTGCCTGTGGGCAGCAGCATGATTTGGCGTCCTCCGCTCAACTCAGGACCTCCGTGGACTCAGGACCTCGGTAGGGGGTGCACAGACCTGCCTTTCTGCAGGGGGCTGATTCGGCCTGTTCTGTGTCGCAAGTATCCCTTTCTATACTTCCATAAGTTGGTTTTCCTCTCAGCCCTTACTTTTTACTATTTCTCACTATAACTCTTTCTCACTCTTTAATTCAACCATGAATGTACTTCAGAGCTCAGTTGAGTTTTTCTCCTAACTTTTCCCTTTGCATATAATAGTCTTTTGAGACAGAGTCTCATTATGTAGCTCAAGCTGGGCTTAAACTCACTCAGTAGCCCAGGCTGGCCTCAAACTCATGGTGATTCTCCTGCCTCAGGCTCCCAAGTGCTGAGTTTATAGGCATGTGCCACCACATCTGGCTTTACATGTAATAATCTTATTCATTCTTGTGGCTAATTATGTTTTAACTGTTCCCCAGTATTTATCTCCTACTCATCTGTCAAAGTTCCAGTCGATAATTTTACTTGAATAAGTAAAAAATTAATATATGCAATTAGAACTGTTTTTGTTAGTACAGCTATTACCCTTTACCCTGAATTTGCCTCTCTTAATGCTTTGCATTAGTGGTACATTTGTCAAACTTGGTGAGTCAGTTTTGATAAATGCTACATAAACTACTTTCTGTTTGGGCTCAGTTTTTGTATCATGCAATTCTATAAGGGTTTTGCTAAATGCAAACTGTCATGTATCCATCATTATGGTATCTTACAGAATGGTTTTGCTCCCTTTAAAAATAACCTATGTTGGGCCAGGGATTTAGGTCAGTGGTGCCTGCCTTGCAAGCACAAGGTCCCAAGTTTGATCCCTGGTAACAACCCCCCCCCCAAACAAAACAAAACAAAACAAAAAAACCCCTATGCTTCATATGTTTATCCCTTCTTCCTTAAACCTCTGGCAACCATTGATCTTTGCCTCTAGTTATGCCTTTCCCAAAGTGCTGTAGAGTTAGAATCACAGTAGGTAGCCTTTCACGCTGGCTTCTTTCACTTACTAATAATTCCCAGTTAATATTTTCCCATCTTTTTTTGTGCCTTGCTAGTTCATTTCTTTTTAGCGAACAGACTTTCTATGGTTTATCTGTCACTCATTGAAGGACATTTGGTTGCTTCTGATTTGGGGCAGTTACGAATAGAGCTGCTACAAACATTCATGTACTAGTTTTTATATGGGTATGTTTTCAACTCATTTGGGAAAGTACCTGTTCATGTGATTGGTAGGTCATGTAAGTCTGTGCTTAGCTCTGTAATGCAGAGACTGTCAAACTGTCTTCCAAAGAGGTTGTTCCGTGCTGCATTCACACTGGCAATGAATATGTTTTGTTGCTCTATGTTTTCACCAGATCATGTCAGTGTTTGATTTTGGTTACTCTAATAGGCTTACAGTGATATCTCATTGTTTGACTTCATGATTCTCTAATGTTCTGTGATGTTGTATGTGTTTTTCATAGACTTTTTTCTATCTCAATTTGATCTTTGGCAAGGTGTCTGTTCAGATCTTTTGCCTAGTTTTTAAATTGTTATTTTCTTGCTGTTGTGTATTAAGAACACAATACAACAATCTTGATATATTTTGGATACCAGATATTTATCAAATACATGCTTTGCAAATATTTTTCCCCATTTTGTGGCTTGTCTTTTCATTCTCTTAATGATGTTTTTCAGAGGAGAAAATGTTTTAATTTTAATGAAGTTTACCTTATCAAAATTTTCTTTAATGGGTCATAATTTCATTGATGTTTCACTTGATCTTAGCCAAAAGGTGGAGAAGTGATTTTTTTTGATGTTTCTAAAAACTCATTTCTAATCCCCAGTCATCCAAGCTTTGCTCCTATGCTATCTTTTTATCTTGTACAAGTTCTGCAATTTTGAATTTTCCATTTTGGCTTGTGATCCATTTTGAATTAACTTGTGAAAGATGTAAATTCAATGTTTAGATAGGTTTTTGTTTTGCTTTTTGTTTTTTATTTGTTTTAGCATATAGGTTTCTAGTTGTTCTAGCAGCATCTGTTGAAAAGACTATTCTTTTTCTCCAATGAATCAGAGCACAGGTTTACCTACTAAATCTCACAAACCTATTTCTCAAAATCTCTGCCAACTTCTTCTCCATGCCCCCATCATCTTGCCTTAACTATTACCATAGCCCTTACTGGTCTTGGTGTATCTCTTGTCCTCCATTACAAAAAACAATTTTAAAGCATAGATAAAATACTCAGTTGCTTTCCTTTGTACAAACAATAGCATACAAAGGTATACAACTTTATGTTCACTCTTGTTCTCCAACCTCCTTGGGTTTAGGGAATTCCTAATGACTAGACTACCCCTTCTCTTATTTTTAGTTCTTAGCCTAAATGTTTCCTCTTTAGACATGCCTTTTGTAGTCACTGTATGTAAACATCAAGTTCTACTCCTTAACTTTCATTCTTTAATATTAGATTGAGTTGCTTAGTATTTTTCTCAATTTAAAAGCTTAACTTTCTGGTTTATTATTGCCTGATTTCCTGAGCCTGGGATTATGTCTCTTTTGTTTATTATGGCTTTTTAGCACCTGATTGCCCCACAGTAGCCAATGAACAAGAAGCCCTAGGCAGCTTTTGAGATGCTCAGATGTAGTAAGGGAGAGCCATACATACATAGGTAAATTGTTGTGTCCCTTTAGAGCTATTACAAAGTTATTGTCATGGAAAACAAGCAATGAAAGATAAAGAATAAACATCTTTGAATTCTTACTAGTGTGAACTAGTAATTCTATATGTCAATTTATGAAGTTATATTGCCGAGACTTTGTTATAAATAAGTTGTTACTTTTTATTTGTTAATGTGGGGTTAACACAACTCTGATCCCTGCAGTCCTCTTAGGGTATCACATGTGTTAAGAAACTACCAATCTCTAATGACATCACTACTCTAGGGGAAGTCTCAAGCTCCCTAAGAAGTCATTTGGCACACAGTGTTGTCTCTCTGTAAGCAGTGTTAGGATTTGAATATATAGTACTGCCACTTACCTTGGGCAAATCCTTTAAACTGTATGACTCAGTTTTTTTTCCATGAAGGGGCTAATAAAATATACCTACCTACTAGGGGTATTTTGAGAAGTAAATGAGCTAATATATGTATTCACTTTATGCCAAGTACTGCAATAAACATGAAGTATTTTCCGTTATGTAAATGTGTTCTTACTCAGCTAAAGTTTCATTACAATATAGTATACTTGCATGAATAACATGTAGCTTTCTATGTGGATGTCTCACTTCCAACTAAACAAAATAGAAGCCATCAGATGGGAATTCTTTACACTCCTGATGCCAAACATAAATCTGACTTCTCTAGCTCTCATTCCTTTTGACTCTACCTTATCACCTGTACTGTCTTGGATGCTGAAAGTTTTTATTTTTTTCTATATTTAAGTTTTTCCTCTGAGTGTATCTTCTATATAATAGAAACATGTTGAAGTCTCTCTAATTAAAAAAAAATTCATTACTTTGTACCTAATTCTAGCTACTGCTTTAGGCCTCCTCTGTGGAACCAAACTTAAAAACTGTCAGTAATCTTACATTTCACTCCTTCCCTCACTTGTTTGCCCATTTGCTTTTATCTCTCACAGCTTCACTAAAGCATTATTATTGAGGTTATTAGTGACTTTATTATTCTAACTCTAACTGGGCTTCATTTATAGGGTTTCTCAGGCTGGGTCCTGGGGTTGCTATCTGATGATTCAGGTTTATAGCATCCAACTTTATGGATCTAACTTCCTAGTTAACATCTCTTTTTGGCTGTCCCTAATGCACTTCAAACATATATTATGAACTTAGGATCTTTCTGTCCCCTGAAATATGGATTTACTTTTCATCCATTTCACTTGTTATTACACTGGCTCAACCAACTATTTCCTAACTTAATGTATACTAGATCTAATTGGTTTCCTTTATATAGCCCTGCTAAACAAACTCATTTTCCACAGTATGGCAGTTTAATGATGTTGTCCCTTTAATTGAAACATTCGACTGGCTTCCCTTTTGCTTTCTGAATCCATAGGTTGAATAGAAACAAATTTTCATAAAATTTGTGATGCCCCAAGAGAGATTAAGCACCTTTTTATCTTTGCAGTCTTAACTGTGGACCACTTTCTGGTGTTTCACATTCTGTCTCTGGCTCATTTTCTTACTTCAAGGAGGCCTCCAGTGATGTTCCTAAACAGATCAGATCACTATCTTGTTTGCTGTCATTGTGCTGTGTACATTTTGAATCATTCCTTATGGTCATGGTTTCACATTTTTATTTGCAGTTTCTTTCTCTAGCTATGAACTCCTAGGAGACTAAGCGGTCTGCTTTGGCTTACTATTTGCCAATTCTTGTTAACACAGTAACTGGTATACCATTCATTTTATCGAACTTTAAGATGTTATTTTTCTTTTACTAGCAATAAAAGGGACCCAAAACAAGTAATCAAAGAAGCCTAATATGAGTGATGTAAAATGTGCTTAGGATCAGTGAAAGACAAGATCATCATAATATGTTGAAAGAATTCTCTTTAAAAACTGAATTAACTTGAACTCTTGACATCCTCTCCTACTCCCCTACTTCTCTGTGGTGGTAAAATGTTATTGAAGAAAGAAATTCAGAATATTAACTATTTCTTGAGTGACACCTTAATGTAATTGGCACTTAGTGGTTCTGTATTCAGTCTTCCAAAACTGAAAAACTAGATTTGTTTCTAACTTTAAAAAGAAAATACCCAAGCTAATTTTAATGAATTTGACATTTTGTTAGGGTTGATCATTTTGCAAAGTCTTTCTAAACTGAAATAATTGTTAGTTGGGATACCCTTTGGGAAGACATTCTTTATTTTTATTTTTTTTGGTACTGGGGATTGAACTTGGGACCTTGCACTTGTGAGGCAGGTGGCAGCACCACTGAGCTAAATCCCTGGCCCTGGAAGACTTGATTAAAAACACCACAAAGATTTTAAAATTTAGAGTGATGTATCATGAATCATTACTTGTTTGCCTATCTCGTTCTTCATTTCATTAAGTTACTCTTTTTCTCATACTTTTCTTCTAGGAAAATTACTGTTGGCTTTTGTTTCCTTCCTCATTTTATAGGAGGTTCTCCATTGCACCATTCTGGTTGGGGTGAGGTAGGAGTCTGTAACAGATTCAACTTTTGTCTTGACTCCATTTGTACCTTCAAATGGAAAGTCAGCTTGCCATTTACTGTTGTATAGTTTCTTAAAGGAAACTTTAAAATTACATTTTTAAAGCCCTTTTGTAATTTTAGGGTCTGTTTCACTAGACTCTGAGTAATAAACTCTCCGATAGGCTGCCATTTGATAGTTGGAATAAACTAATCACTTCAGCCTTTTATAGTCACTTAAATGCCATTGTTTTGAAATCATGTACATTATAGATCTTTGTTTTTCTTTCTTGACTTGTATGTTCTTTGAAGCCTTTTTGTGGGAATTGTGAGCCAAGTGTTCATTTTTATTCTGAAAACTGAGTAGTGCCAAGATACATTGCTGGACAACAAACTATTCTAAATAATCGAATTAGTAGTAACATTCCTTTTGTAGAATAAAAAGTACATTGGTGTATATAACCTTTTTTTGGTGAGGTACTGGTAAGTTTGCTTTGAGAAAATATGCTTGAATGAATAAGCAACTAATAACCTAGCATCTTTGTAAACTTTAAAATGTTTCTTTGCTAAAGTTGGAAATGTATTTATCTTTCTAATTATATTTCTTTGAGAGCAAAGAATAGCTTTCATAAATAGTTCAATGAGTTACTATTATCACATTGATGAAACTGTTTGTAGAAATAGCTTATTAAATGTTTGCTAAAATTTCTAAAGATTTGATCACAAGGCAATTTTTTACAAGTGATTTTTATGGGAATATTTTAAGTATTGATTCCCAAAATTCAGTTAGTGGCATTCTGCTGTCATTGTTTACATGTCTCATTGAAAATGTGAATTTCTTCATTGAAAATGTGAATGATGAGCTTGTTTATTTTGATAATGTTTTTAAAAAGGCATTGATGGCAATCTAGTAATGACCATCAGATTTTTTTTTTTTTTGGTACTGGGGATCGAACTCAGGACCTTGTGCTTGTGAGGCAGGCAGTGGAACCACTGAGCTAAATCCCCGGCCCACCATCAGATTTTTAAAAATAGCAACTTTTCATTCCCTTTTCATATGTACTGTTATGACATGAGAGCTTTGGTATCTTTTTTTTTTTTTTTGGTGTGGGGGATTGAACATTTCAATACAAAATGTAAAATGTGGGGATTTTTCTAAACATCCATCTGTAACATGCTTCATTTTTTCAAATTTTGGTTGAATATGACAGGAATACGAATGATTCCAAGGTCAGTTTAATTTGACACTTTCTATGTCAGTTCACAATGAAACAAATTGAAATGGTAGTGCTTCCTAATTCATGATCCTGAGATTTTCATTCAGTCTAGCAGTTATGTGCAAGCAGTCTGCAGTCCCCTGCAAGTGAATGTCTGTCTTCCCTAATGTTAGTCTTCCCTTGCTCCCATTCAAAGGCTTTAAATTTGTCATTTTAAGAAATAGATTTAAAAACTTGGGGAAGATTTTGAAACACTAAAAATTCTATGTGCAAGTTTTTGTGCAAATGAGAGGTTAAAAAATACTGTCAGTATTTCTGTACTGGTTCAATTTATAGACAACTAAAGAAAATATTAGTGTTAGGCTGGAAAATACTTAAAAATATCCAATTTTAATAGATCAAGGACTAGTATTTCTATACATTTCCAGTTTGAATGTTTAATAATTATATTCTGTTATTATTGATGTCTTCCAAATAGATAATTCTGGTAAGTTCTAATGCTCACTGTTCCATTCTAATTTTTACCAATACTTTAATAATGAGAGTTTTTTTTTACAGTTATAGTGGTTACCATTACTCTTCTATACTTTAGATTTAAGGATCATAGATCAATGTACACTGTGTACAAAAACAAGTACTAGTTTGTGAAATAGATTGTAGCACAGGATGAGTACAGTATTTGAAAACTAGCTCTTAAGTTATCTACAATTAAAAAGTGAACACAATCTGGATCAAATATATATAAGTATATGCACATACATTGATCACACACCGGGACAGTGGTGGATCAGACAGCTGTTGTTCCAAGCTGCTTTTTTAGGGTTGTTTGCATGGCAGCAAGAGAAGAGATCAGGAACTGGCAGGAAGAAGAGAACTAACCACTGGGCATTCGGGTGCAGACTGCTCTCCCTTTGCTTCTTCATCTTACTCTGCCCTTGCAAAATTGTTTTATTTTCTGCTTTGAGAAGCTCCCATTGTTAGTGTTACTGTTTCATGCAGTAGGAGAGGGAAATGAAGGGAATACTGGAGGAAAAGCTTGACTTATTGAAACCCTGGCTTTGAAGGAAGTAACAAAGTGCCTTGGACTTACCTTTTCTATTTGGTGAATTTTTGGAGTGTTTGTTTTTTTAAGTGCCTTTATGCATCATTGTACTTTTAACAAAAATAAATCTAATAGTATTTCACTATGATACTGGTTTGGTTTTTTATGGTAGGCAAAGCTATTTATTAGCATAATTCATGCACTGAGAGTGCCTTGACTACGGCTTAGGTGTGATGTGCTGAGGTGTCCTGGTCTGTTTTCTAGTTTCCACTAGGCATTATAGCCAGGTGCCTTTTGAGAGCCTGTATTCAAGCTTTCAGGGACTTTTATTTATTAAGAAACTATTTAAGACGAGATTTTTTTTTTTTTTTTTGGTACTGGGGATCGAAATCGGGTCCTTGCACTTGCAGGGCAGGTGGCAGAACCACTGAGTTAAATCCCTGGCCTTTCAAGAGACTTTTTCTAAAAAATGAAAGTCGTTAGAATTAAGGAAGCTATCTGGCAAAGGGGAAATGGGAAGGAGGGTAACTTTTCATCATTCAGCATCAGTTTCTAGTGTTCTAGACACACTAATAAGGTTCAACAAGAAAATGCCTTTTTAAAACAATAGTATGTTGCTGAAGTTCTATGGATCAAGCAACATTATTCTGGGATATTATAAGTAGCTAAAGCATTTAGATACTGTTTTAGGGAAAATGGGACGTGTTCTTACTAAAATCAACTTCACTTTCTATTTTAATCCGTTTCAAAAAGCTTATAGTGTATACACAAACTGTATACACAGTCTTAGGAACAATATACTACAAGCATGAGTTTCATTCATATTAATACAGTATTCTTATGCTTTTCTCTGTGACATTCGAAGTGAAACAGTAGTTTCTTTTTAAAATTTTTAATAGGGTTTACAATGACACATATTGCAAAGTTATGCTCTTAAATCTGTTCTACCAAATACTCCTACCTCCCTAACCCTAGCCTAAGGCAGCTGTTTTTTTCCCCTAAATGTTCTTTCAGATATTCTGTGTACATACTCGATCAAGTAAGAATTTATGTTCTTAATTTTTAAATTTTCAAAATCTTACACAAATGGTAGCGTACTATATACATTCTGCACCTTACCCTTTTTATTTACCTAATAATTCTTAGCAATCTTTTCATATGGCAGTTACTTTTTAACAGTTGTATAGTACTGCATTATGTGGATGTATCATTTTCCTTAAGTCTCTATTGATATTTATTTCTTTTGCTACTATAAACAATACTTCAATGAGAGACCTTATACATGTCTTTTTTATTGGTATGTGTTTTCATAAATTAAAATCCCAGAAAGAGTTGATAGTGTTAAGTTTTCCTTGTGGATCAAATCTTTTTACTCTGAACACTACCAGTGGGTGAGAATGCCTTTTTTTTTCTTGTCTTTAGAAAATGCTATTGAACCTGAAAATTGTTCCTACATTAGTTTTCATTTGCATTTTTATAAGTGACTTTAAACATCTTTTCATATTTTTTTTTGTGTTCACGTTACCACTTTTGTTGTGGCTTTTGTCAATGGTAGAAAGAGTAGTAATATTTCTTCCAAGTTTGATGTTTTATCTTTTGGTTTTGTTTATAGTAAGCTTATTTTTTTTCAGCCTTCCAGAGATTTAAAAATTTTTAAAAATACAGTGAAATTCATCAAAGTTTCCTTTTATGACTAGAATATTGTTTACAGAAGACCTCCTTTACTTCAAGGCTATTTTTTAAAATATTACAATTTCTTTATTGATTTTACTTTTTCTCTATAAGTCTTTGACCATTTTGGAGTTTATTTTGGTGCGCTGAGTGGATCCACCTTTTTGTTTTTGTATACAGCTCTGAGTCGTTCTAACATTTTATAAATAATTTATATTTTCTCCAGATCAGATTATACTCATGAGTTTTAATTATACTCTCCTTCAAGTGTTTTGAATGTAAGGGTGATAGAATTAATGAATAACAGAAAATGTAGCTTTACAATTCTGTTTCATTTTTGAGTTACCAAAACCTCAATTACCTCAGCCATCCACAGGACCTTTCCCTAAACTTTTCTACTACACTGTTAGAGTTTAGTGTAGATTATCTTCAAAGCTTCTTTGACAAAACTATTTTTAATTGGTCTCTGGGGTTTTTCATACTTAACTTGTTATCTGAAGGCCTAAACTAGCTTTTCAAGAGGAAAGTTAAGCAAGAGTAGAAGAGATAATACAAGATTCCCTACTATGGGTTCCCCAAAGTGTTTGTGTTTTTTTCTGGGGGGTACCGGGGATCAAACTTGGGACCTTATGCTTGCAAGGCAGGCGGCAGAACCACTGAGGTAAATCCCCGGCCCCCAAAGTGTTTGTGGACATTGCTCATGGTGAATGTAGTTGGTTCTGTCTTCCATTAGCATTTTCAATGGTTTGCAAAATTCTAACTCAAAGGAAAAAACAGCCAGAGTTTATAAGCTGATCTTTTTGCTAGCCAGTTCACATTTTTTTAGAGTACTTTCTACTGTTAAATATTTCACTGTATTTTGGTAGGCCAGTTTCTTCCTAATCTAATTAGCTCCACATTTTCTCATGTATTTTTGTGTATTTCATACATGATGACTAAGAAAACACGTGACAAAAGCATTTCTAGCAGTGAGATTTAAATTGATATACACAGAAGTTCTATATACATTTGAGAAAGTAGGTTCATGTTTGAGATACACAAAGCAGAGGCAATCACAACTATCAGTCACATGTTAGAACATAGAGTGATTTTTTTTTTTTTTTTTTTTTTTTTGTAATGGGAATTGAATTGAACCAGGGCCTTCACACTGAGCTATATTCCCAACCATTTTTTATTTTTAGTTTGAGAGTCTCACTAAGTTGCCAAGTTGCTATGCTGGGCACAAACTTGGGATCCTCCTGCTCTAGCCTTCCACAGAGCCAGGATTACAGGTGTGTGCCAACATGCCCAGTTTATAGTAAGCCATCGTAAGAAGCCCTACACAAAGCAAAACTGGTATGACAGTCCTTTCCCTAATGCAGATGCTGACTTAGGGTAGACATCCTTTGCAAGAACATTACATGTTAGAATGGTAGGTAGAGGAGTACTGTGTGACCCATTGCTGTCATATCCAACCTAGTCTGGAGAACAGGGAAGATTTGCCTGAGGAGGTGACATTGAAGCAAGTCTCTGAAGAGGATTGATGAGTTAGGGCTGGGGGCAAGAAAATCAACTAGGAGGCAATTTCAGAATTTGAGGAACAGCTCTTGTGGATCTGAATTAGGATAGAAGATATAGAGGTAGAAATGGAGAGACTGAAGAAATGCTTAGGAATTTATAAGTTGTTAATTGAAGGGTGTTAAGTGTAGGGAAAGGGATGAGTTAGGATGGCCTGGTTTTCTAGGTAATAAGCAGTTTTATTTCACAGAAATAAGAAATATAGTAGGAGCAATATAGAAGGAACACTAGCTCAATTTAAAGCATGTTGTATTTGAAACAAATATCCCAGGACAGATGATCAGTGTGTAGATTGGAATAAAAATTCTGAACTGAAAGCAACTTTGTCTTCTTGGGAGCTTTCATCTTAATGGTGATGACTAATGTTAAGACAGTAGATGTGATTCTCCAGAAAGTGTGTGTAGAATGAGAAAAGCATAGGGCTGAAGATAGAACTTTGAGAATATCAGCATTTAAAGAATGGAAGCTTCTAATTAATTTAAAGAATTAAGCTTCTTTGTTTTGCTTGGGCAGTTCCCCTTCCCAAATTGCTTTCCCAGCTCTATATCCAACCAAATCTAAGTCCTTCAGTGTTTGAATTCAAACCTATCAATGTCACCAAACTGTTTCTGCTACTCTTTCCAAAGACATTATTGATAGCATTTATTTTTAATCATAATTAAATTCTGCTTTATAGAATCTTAGATTTTTGGCTTCATTGGCTGGTTCCTGATTGTTTGAAAAAAAGTATTTGTGTACACATTTCTTTTTGTTTAAAAAGCTACCCATTTAGATGGGTGGGTGTTGAACAACTGTGTGTCTACCAGTTACATTCTTGATGTTAGCAATAAGATTTAGTTCCTGACCTTAGGGTATGCAAAGTTTAATAGTGAAGAAAGACAACTAGGGCCGGGGATTTAGCTCAGTGGTTCCGGTGCCTGCCTTGCAAGCGCAAGGTCCTGAGTTCAATCCCCGTACCAAAAAAAAAAAAAGACAATTAGGTAGATGTTTTATAAAGTTCATAGCTTTTCTTATTCTTTCCCAAATATAAATTAGAATTAATTTATCGTTAAATTAACCTTATTCTACTCACACCCCTTTTCGGTGACATGAGCTTAGATGTAGGAAAGCAGAAAAATACTAGGTATAGATTTTTGCGTTATTTAGAAATGTTTGAAATTATACCTGGTATATAACTTTTCATAATTTTTAGCCTAACATTTTTTCCATGTTACACAAGTTCTTCAGAAAACTTTTTATTTATTATCTAAAAACATAGGTATGTACAGTTTGTCTTATTGCCAGACATTTTCATTTTTCCATTACTTCATTATATACGGTGCTTTTATAAGTGTACATATTTAAGCATTAATCTTTTATGCATTTAGAATTGTTTCTTTAGGGTTAATTCACTGAAGTGAAATTACTGGGCAAAAGAATATGAACTTAAAAGACATACTCCTAATATATACTGACAAATTCCTTTTCAAAAGGGTCTTGACTATTTTTACTAGGTATGTATGAAAGAACTCATCTCCCTTATTGATTATGTTTTACATGTTTTTCTTATTAATTTTCTAGTTTGATGAGTAAAAAAAGTATCTTTTTTTTTTTTTTAAATTTTGGTACCAGGGATCAAACTTGGGACCTTGTGATTGCAAGGCAGGCAGCAGAACCACTGAGCTAAATCCCCAGCCCTGAAAAAAGTATCTTGTTTTAATTTTTTTGTGTGTGCTGGGGATTGAACTCAGTTCCTTGTGTTTGTGAGGCAGGCGGTGGAGCCACTGAGCTAAATCCCCAGCCCAAAAGTATCTTGTTTTAGTAATGTGGATTTTCTTGTTAGTAAAGCTAAGCATTTAAAATATAATTACATTTGTCCTTCCTACTCTCCTTTTTGTTTCTTTAATTCTAATCACTAATTTAGTAAGCAGTGGCATCTTTTATGATTTAATAGATGTGGATCATATCTTTCTTAGCTTTTGTGTTTTTAAGGATGAAGAGGTCCAGGTTTTTCATTTTAAAGCTGTGTTTAACTTTCCTACCCTCTTTTTAAAAACATTTTTAACTATGGTAAAGTATACATAACATAAAATTTACCACCATAACCATTTTTAAGAGTACAGTGTGAGGGCCGTAAGTACACTCAGTCGCTTTGATCCTTCCTCCCACAGACTTCAGAATTCACTTTTGTTCTCTCTGGCATTGTTAGTGAACCATTCTTTGGTACTAGTTTCTGATAATTTTGTTGGCCTGTCTGGGTGAGGAAACACACTGCTTGGGTATGAAAGCTGAAATTTCTAGTTTGTATTGGGATTGGGGGTGTTACTAGTAACATAGAGAATCTTATTCAAAGAGGATGGCTCATTAGCAGTGATTTTAGTTTTTCCTGGACCTAGTATCTTGTCTTGCCAAGATTGATCCTCATCTGCCCCTTTATGTTTATCACATGGAACCTCATGAGCTTTTTAAATGATTTGTGATTGATTTGCACGAGACTTGTTACTCCTCAGAAGCTTTTGTCCATGAGGATGGAGGCTGTGTGTCTGTTTCTAACTCTGGGTATGGGCAGGAGCTTCAGAAGGTACAAAGGCTCTGCTGTGGGAAGGAGCTGTACTTGCTCAGGGAGCAGAAGGAAGACCTGTGACCTGGAGAATGGGGAGTGAAGAGACCTCGGTGTAAGAGTACGTTGCAGAGGTAAGCAGAGGCCAGATGCTGTAGGCTCCTGTTGAATGGAAATGTGAGTAGAATGTGATAGAAGGATTTTAATTGGAGTTGAGTGTAGGGACAACATAATTTAATGTGTTTTGTGAAAGATCACTCTGCTGCATGGAGAAAGGATTATAGAGTAAGAGTGGAAGCTGGTGTATGGGACGTGTATTCTCTTACCAGGTGACAGTGTTAACACTAATTCATTTCCTCTTTTTCTTTTTGGTAATCTAAACCATATTGTAAACATCTGCGGCATAACTAAAGCTAACTGGCCAAATTTACTCCATGGAAAAGTGAAGTTTATCAGAATGTATAAACATTGTAACTGTGAGTTCATTGATAATCTTTTTTTTAACTCAGCTAACTCCAGGCTAAATGTAGTTTGCTTGTGAATCTCAAAAGTTCACTGTCAACTATCTTTGTTTTGTTTTGTTTTGGTACTGGGGATCGAGCTTGGGTCCTTGTGCTTGCGCAGCAGGCGGCGAAACCACTGAGCTAAATCCCCAGCCCAGGGTCAGCTATCTTTGAATATACCTGTGAGATTAACTAAACTGTAATTATAAATGATTTAGTGAATTCCAGAAGATATTCATGTTTGGATTTTATATATGAAGAGTAGGAAGTCAGGTTGTTTATAGTACTAAAATAAAAAGCAAAACATTTGTCAGTTTTTCCTAACTGCAAAGCATCATTTTATCAGCATCATGCTTTTAGTTTCTTTTCATGTATAACTTCAGTGTATAGATGAGATTGAGCACTTTTTTGTACATTTTTGGTATGCTCACACATATTATATATTTAACTGGTGTTCTAAGTTAAAAATTGAGTAATTCCTACAGGAAGCTGGACTCCAGGGAAGGTTCTCTTTGTCCTTTCTGTGTTGCCATAGATAGCATTTACCATACTCAATTACCTGGCACACTGAGGTCGGAGAGAAAGATTGTGAATGAATGCAAACATTGAGGGGACAAACTGAAGGGACTTAAGGCAAGAGTGACATTACTTTGAAGTCTTGTGAATCTTCTGTTTTATTCCTTCTTGCAGTTCTGTTTTGATAGGGAGCGCTTTTTAGTGAGTAAAGCTGTGTGTTCTGTTTACATGATGACTGCATCTATTTTCAGCACACTGCCATTTTCTCCACTGTGAGGAGTTACAGTTTTGTAGTGTTTCCTGTGTATTGATATAGGATTAGGCTTTGTACGTTTGAATTTTTTTTTTTTTTTTCGTTTTTTGAGACAGGTTCTTTCTATGTAGTTCATTCTGGCCTTGAACTCAATATATAACCCAGGCTGTTTTCAAACTCGAGGTCATCCTGCCTCAGCCCCCTGAGTGCTGGGATTATAGGTGTGCACTATCATGCCTGGCTGAAAAAAGAATTTCATCTAAGATTATTACTTTGAATGTAAAAGTTTGAAAAGAATTTAGTCCCTGGGTTCTTCAATATGATATATGACTGACTCTTCACCACCCTTGATCTCAGCTTGGTCTGTTGATATTGCACTGGTGTAGTATTCTTATTAGTGCTGCTATCTTTATCTTCTTTCTTGGCTCTTTATCTTTCCTACCATAAGCTGTGTAGGTGTGTAAAGGTCATCTCCTTCATTCTGTTCCTTTCTTCCTCCTCATCCTGAACTCTGCAGATAACCCAGATCCTCCTCTTCACTCTGAGCCTTTTCCATCACCCTGTCCTGAGCAGCCAACAGCCTCATGTTTTCTGTGAGCTCCGTCCGTGTCCTAAGCTTGTAGCTGCTATTTATGATTGCCCCAATTCTTCAGTCATCCAGGCTCAACAGCCTCATTACCTTTCTTTTTCTTTTTTTTTTTTTTTGGTACTGGGGATCGAACTCGGGTCCTTGCGACTGCGCAGCAGGTGGTGAAACCCCTGAGCTAAATCCCCGGCCCCTCATTACCTTTCTTATATCTCTGACATGATTGTTCCTGAGCCCCCTAGTTCCTGGGATATAGCAGGCATTGTATATAGTCATCCAGTTTTGTAATCTCTTGATTCTGTAGTGTGTCTTGTCTTTTTGTTGTTTTCCCTTGTTTCGCCATTATCCCCTCTATTGCCCAGGCTATTAAGACTTTGGAGAAACCTTATTGATCATCCTGGGTCCAAGCCCACCTCCCCCCTTCCCAGCCATATGATTAATCTTATTAAACCACATCCTCCCAATACCCAACTCAAATCTTCAGTTGTTTCCCAGTGTTCCCTTTGAGCTGATTTTTCACATATACTTTCAAAATACTACCTTGGGCCAGGGATTTAGCTCAGTGGTTTCGCTGACTGCTGCGCAAGCTCAAGGACTCCAGTTCAATCCCTGGGACCAAAAAAAAGAGAAAAAAACAAGATACTACCTTAACATAACCTCTTTTTCCTTTTTTGTAAGGTACATTTATCTGTATGTTTGTGTGTTTATTTTTTTATTTTATTAGTACATGTTTTCAGAATATGCAGTTTACAGTCATCTTGGAGAATTGGTAGATGTATACTACAACTTGTTTCTTTTTATCTCCTCCCCTTCTCTCCCTCCTCTCTCCCTATTTTCATTCTTGTTGATAATATTAATCTTCTCTCATGTTGTGGCATACATTCATTGAGGTGATTAGATTTCTATACATGGCATATCTTTATTCTACTTATTTCTCCTTCTCCTCCTCTTCACTTTTCACCCTTGTTCCCTTGAACCCTTTCCTTCTTGCAAGATCCATCCCCTTGCCCCTCTTCTACCCATCCTTTATTGCTCTCTTTGTACTTTGCCACAACCCCTTTTTCTTGTGCATCCTCTTCATCAAAAATTCCCACTTTCCTGTTTCCCTGAAACTCACCTACCCTTTGGGTACCATATTTCAAATTCTACCTCGTGGGATATGATCTTCTTTTAGAAAGTCAAAACATATTTCTCTGTGCTTCTACAAAACTGGCATTATCCTGCTTCATCATTGCTCAGGATGAAGCAGGACAGAATGGTTCAAAGTATGAGCTCTGGTGCCACACTGCCTACATTGCACACCTTTCTGTGTCCTGCTATTGCTGGGCCTTGAGCCAGTTGTATTAACTCTGTGGGCCATGATTTTTAATCCATAATTTGGGAGCAGAAATAATGCCTATCTCTCAGGGCTGTTGTGAGGAATAGATGAGTTAATATATGTTTAAAATATAAGATGCTGCTCAGTTCCGTAGTGATATTTACTATTATTGTTACATATTTTTAAAAGATTCCCTAAGGTCAGGAATATCTTATTTCTCTTTGACCCCTGAAGACTCTAGAATGATGCCTTTTACACATAATCAGCTTTTCTGAGTAAGCTTTCTTACTGAATGAGATTGAAGTTTATTGAAAACCCCATTTGTCCATTAACAGCTATTTTTGGTTTTGAAATGAGAAGGTCATTTAAACTTGTACAGAGTAGTTTCAGTAGCCATAAAGCAAGGTCACCAAGCTTTTCTGGGATAATTTACTTTTTGTTTTGTTTTGTTTTTTTGGTACCGGGGATCGAACTCAGGTCCTTGCGCAGCAGGTGACAAAACCACTGAGCTAAATCCCCGGCCCTTTCTGGGATAATTTAATAATAGGGTATACTGTTTCCTTATTTAATTATATGGTTAGATAAAAAAGACTGTAACTAAAAAATATATTTTAAACAAAAACATACGAACGTGATGAAATAGTAAAACTTTGAATACCAAAACATAATACACAAGCTTTGGTGTTTACAATAAGGCCCCCAAAGACTAATGATCATATTGAACAACTGGAGAGAACCTCCAAGGTGAACATATCCAAGAGTAGAACTATCAGGCCGGAGATTTAGCTCAGTGGTTCCGTCGCTTGCCTTGCAAGTGCAAGGACCCGAGCGAGTTTGATCCCTGGTACCAAAAAAAAAAAAAAAAAGAGTAGAACTATCCAGTTATGATGTATAATTTTCTTTCAAGAATACTAGCATTAAGCTCCATTCTGGGATTTTAAAGTTATGTATCATTTAGCTTTTCTAAGATAAACATGATTCTTAGAAGTGAGTAGGAGATGTCCAGCTGGTCTTGAAATACTAAAGTTGAACATATTGTGAACTATACTTTTTTTTCGAGCTTAAATACTTCACATCAGTTTGGATATTAGCTTTATTTTATATGATTTCTGAAGCAATGACAAACATCAATGGAGTAGACATTTCATTTAAATTTTATCAATTTTCTCAGGACTTTTAATAAAGCCTTAAGGAAACTAAAATTAGACAACAGATGAAATAATAGAATAATGTTTGGTTTTCTTAGGGAAAAGGGAAGAACTGTCCATTAAATACAAGCCTAATTTTTCTGGCTGCCGGAGGAGGAGACTTGAGTTTTCAATAGTAAACAACTTGACTAAATATGTCAAGACAATTTATTCCATTTGATAATATAAAGTAAAAGTTTTCTTCCCCTTGGAGGTTTCACAAGGGCTTTTGAAGCACCTGATGGAATCATTTACACTGTTCTAAGATTTCTGTTATGGCATTTAATCCATAGTTCATATTCCCATATTATAATAAAGTCCAGATACATTATCTTGCATATTTAACATAGTTGAAAAGTAAATTTCTTATTTTTTGCGTTAATATGCTATATTAAGATTTATTCAATTTATATTTCCAATTTTGTCATGAACTTATTGCAAATATTTTTAAATGTTCTAAGTATTTTGAGGTGAATATAAAGCAGATATATCCAAGAATCTATAAAGTGTTTTTGCAGTACTTAAGTAAAAGGAGGAATGGTATCAGGTAATTGTAATGAAATATTCACACATGACCTACTCAACCTGCCAAGTCTTACTTCTGTTTCTTTGTTACTTGTCTTTACAACCTTCTTGTTGAAACACTGAGAAGTTTATATTATAAACCTCTGTGTTTTCTCTGCTTTAGAGCTGGAAATGCTGAAAGTTTCTATATTCTAAATGATACTTTCTCCCCTCTTCCCTTAAATTGAAGAGAACTATTGGGGGCAACTGGATGATTTATAAACCCATTAACAATGACAACTATATGAAAATTCAAAGGTATTTATGATTGGAATCCTATAGTTTTGGTGGAAATAATTTATTTTCCTTTCTTTTCTGCCATGTTAACTTAGTCTAGATTTATAAATTGCAAGATAAAGCCCCAACAGATTTCTAGAGACTTTCATCATTATGCCATCTCTCTGTTATGTTTTTGGATTGTGCTGTAGGATATCTGCAGAAGAACATTAAAAATATTAAAAGTAACTAGGAAGTAAAATTACTGAGATAGCAACCTTCATATTACTATTATATAAGTTGAAAATTATTGATTACAGATATGTTTTTGTTTTATGTCTTGTTCATATTTATATCTTCAAGTTTCAAGGTGGTCAGTATGCATACATTAGCGTGTCTTTTTGGCTGAAGCAGTTTCTATCAAGTAACCTAGTCATGCTTATTTGAATTCACTCTTTTGTTTCTCTGATTTCTTATGACTGTTACTAGTTGCAGTGATCAGGTAAACAAATTCTAAATACATTTTGTAAGCCTAACACTAGGAATGAAAAGGAAGTGTATTGTGTTTTTTATTTGGAATAGATGGCATTTTTATTGTGAGGGCAAATTTATGCATGTGAAATAAAAATTTTAAAAGAGCAAATCTTGAAAAATGTTACAAAAGGTATAGCCTATACATGGAGAAAGAGCTAAATGTATTCAGAATAACACAGTTGAACCTATTGAATTAGTAAGGACTTTGGAGGAGGCAGGCTGGATTTCAGTCCTGGCTTCACCACATATCAGCCTTTGTCTCAGTTTCCCCATTTGCAAAATGGGGTTGATAGTACAGTATAAGCAGCCCACAGGAATAGTTGTGACATTGATATTCATAATCTGGGTTGAGAGAATTAAGCCTTGACCTATGACATCTACTGTGTGAATGAATTTTGACTTTTCTCCTGTGAATCTGAAATGGACTACTAGTCATGGACCGTACCTGGGAAATGTGAGAAAACAGCCACTCAGGTAATTGTCTGTATGCAGTGGTTCCAGTGAGGAACCTTACTAAAGAATTCAATGAGGTAACATACAGTAAACCACCTAGAACAAGGCCTGAAAGTTTTAGCTATTATTGTTGGACTTGGGGGGGAAAAAAAGAGTATTTAATTAGGGGTAAAAGGGTTTTCAAGCAAGAGGAGTCAATAAAAGTTGTCTGAAAGTACCCCACTCCCGTACCAGGGATTGAACTCAGGATCTTGCACTTGTGAGGTAGGCCTGGTGCCACTGAGCTAAATCCCTGGGCCCTGAAAGTATTTTTTATCTTAAGCCAGTATTCACTTACTACTCTGTCCCTGGTATCAAATGGGGCCAGAAATCCATCTGAAAGGCACTAAAATTTAAACAGGATTATACGTAGAAGAAAAGTCCTTCATAGAAAGCATATAACCTGTATTAAATTCATCAAATATACTGTAACAATGAGAGAGAAAGATTTCTTATGAGCAGAAATGGCAACTGGAAACTAACTATATAATATCTTTTTGTTGCATGTAAAGGCAAGTTAGAGGGAGACACCTATGTTATTTGATCTACTAAGCTATGTGCATGCCATTTTGAGTAGGGTAAGTATTTAAATTGTCTGCTGAGTATAAAGATCTTTTGGGTTTTTTATTTTTTGTAAAGAACCATTTCAAGGGAGTATCAGCCTAGAGTGCATGTGTTGGTGCTCATCCTTTTTCTTTCTTTTACTTTCACGCACACACATAGTTTCAATATGATATTTGTAAATTTATGCAACTTTGGTATAGGTAATATGCTTATTAAATTTATTAAAATTTTGTTTTTCACTAAATTCTTAGTTTTTCATCCTGTATTGAGGATGAAAACTATACTGGCAGTTTGTCCTGTTTGTCACTGCCTTGATCATTTTCATCTGCTCCAGCTGACCCTGCTCCAGCTGCTTACCCTTCCCCTAGCCCAGCCTGTGGGACAAAGTCTGATCTTGGGGAGGATTTAAAAGTTGCAGTTCAATTCAGAGGATTCAGGAGTAAGAGTAGTTATTGCTAGTTGTATGCTTTATCTTTCAGTCTTTGTAACTGATGTGCTACTTTATTATGATCACTAGTTCTCTACCTTGCTCTCCAATTCAGATATCTGGACTACTTTTCTTTCTGTTTTCAGAGTTCTTGCTTAGATAACTGACTCTTGTGTGACATTTTCAATGTTCCATCTGATGGACTATCTGTATTTTATTTTATTTTATTTTATTTTTGTTTTTTTGAGACAGGGTCTTGGTATGTAGTCCAGGCAGCCCTTGAAATCACTGTTGTAGTCCAGACTGATCTCGAACTCACAGCAGTCCTCCTGCCTCAGCCTCCCAAGTGTTGGGATTATGGGTATGTGCCACCATGCCCAGTTTATTGGACTATCTTTAAATTCATGCTGAAATGCCCTCATATCAGCTACTGGACTAAATGTTGACTGTTGCCTTGACAGTTTTATCTGTTTTCTCCCTACTAAATTTCCCCTTACTCCCTACAGTGGGTTCACTGCCACACAGTTTCTAGTTTCACATCCTTATCCCTGCATTCCCACTGCAAGAACCTCAGGGTGAGGGAGTTTAACTGATTGACTCTGTCATCTCTGAAATTTAGGTAGAGGTGTTGACTGAATTAAATTAGGATGACTCAGGGGCCCGGGATTTAGCTCAGTGGTGCCGCCTCCTGCCTTGAAAGCACAAGGTCCCAAGTTTGATCCCCAGTACCAAAAAAAAAAAAAAATCTATAATGATTTATATGGGAAATGTATATGTAGTCAACCAACAATGAATACAGGGATTGTTGAGCAGCTGTGGAATAAGTTTGATTGTGTCTGGATTCTGAAACATTTTGAAGCCCAGAAGCATATTAGTTAATAATTAGTGAAGTATGTATATGAGGTTTTTTAAATAATTATTTTCCAGAAGGGGTTAAAGGCAGCTTAAATACCTAGCATGACAAAATTAAGTATATATTATGGTATAGAATCAAAAAGGTTAAGAAAGAGTAAGAGCTCAGAGTGAGAATAATATCCCCCTATTGCAAATAAAAAAGTATAGAAATGACCTGTAAATTAGCTGTGAGGTTTTTAGTAACTAATGCAAGGTGGAAATAGTTAACTGATTCTAAGCCCGTAAAATATTATACAAGTAAATTTCATAGGAAAAGCACAAGAATTTCTGTTATTGAGTTGCCTGAAAGAAAAATACTGAGGGTCTAGCAGAAATAGCCCCAGGAAAAAAATTTTTTCTTCTTCTTTTTTTTTTTTTTGATAGTGTCTCACTATATAGACCAGGCCAACCTTGAATTTACTAGATAGCCCATGCTGGCCTCAAACTTTCAAACCTCTTACTTCACCCAACTGAGTCCTGGGATTATAGGTGTGCACCACCATGCATGGGTGAAAAAAAGAAAGTATGTTAATGGCTGTGCTTCATTCTTTCAGGTGTTTGAAACTGTATATATTGTAATGTGGGCAGAATTAGATTGTATCTGAACAATTAGAATAAGACTAATCTCATGAGGGCTGGGGATGTAGCTCAGTGGCACAGCTCCTGCCTGGCAAGCACAAGATCCTGAGTTTGATGCCCGGTGCCAAAAAAAGACTAACCTCATGAAAAAAAAATATAGTTTGTCATATAAGTTATGTTATGAGAAATATTTATTTATTTATATTTTATTTTATTTTATTTTGGTACCGGGGGGATTAAACTCAAGACCTTGTGCTTGCAAGGCAGGCGGTGGCCCCACTGAGCTAAATCCTCAGCCCATGAGAAATATTTATATATTCTACATATTTCAAAATAACAATGTTTCCCTGGTCACTAAGGAAGTCTAGAGATACATTCAAGTTTATTTCAAGTTTACCTGGGTATGTTCAAATTCACATTGTCAAAACATTTTAAAATACGAAGTTTTTTTAGCAGATTTGAAAGAGTAAAGAATATTATCTTTGAAAGATATCCTGAAAGAACCTATTTTCTAACACATAGTTTAAAATCAACCAGATGATTTGGTGAGCTCAAGAACACGGAGTGTGCACCCCAGAGAATGACAGGTAATATGGTACAAGAGTGTGTGTTGCATATCTAACCCTAAAAATTGACATTGAAAGCCAGGCGTGGTGGCACATGCCTATAATCCCAGCACATGCCTATAATCTCAGCATTTAGGAGGCTAAGGAAGGAGGATTGCTATCCATTCAAGGCCAGCCTAAACTACATGGAGAGATCCTATCACAAAACAAAAGAAAACAACTCTGACATTGAATTGTTTGTCCAGTGAGGGAGAAAATTGTTAGTTAAATTTTTATATTTAGATTTGTCATCTCAAAACGAAGAGATTTAATTTTGTAGCATTATTATTATTATTATTATTATTATTATTATTGTTACTACTACTACTACTATTTTTACTTATCTTTACATTGACCTTGGCCAGTTTTCAGTTGATTTTTAAAATGAGGATTAGAAAATTTTCTTTCATGTATTAACTGTCTTAATGAAGCTCTTGTTTGAATTAGTTGGAGGATAGACTGTTTTAGCAGAAACTTTGCTCAAGCAAGTTGTCATTATTCTGTCAGATATTGGCTAGGCACAAAGACCTAGTGATCAAATAGCAAAGAATAAGCAGACTTCTGAATCATTTTATGTTTGATTCATTGAATGACTGACTGAAATTTGCTGAGCTAGATACATGTGATATAAATAATGAGAAAGCCATATGCCCTGCCCTCAGAGTTTACTAGGAGATTATAAGTTTAAAGGAAAGTAAGCCAGTTGTATCAGTGTAAAAAGTGCTCTGAGAAATAGTTGGTATGATGTAAAAATAAAAAATTGGAACCTTGTCCTGTGAAGATTCATGTAGTTGAATTTCTAAGGAATTTACTTGGGAAAGGATCTCCCAGTTCTTTGAAGTAGGAAGAGTGTACTCCATGTATTGCCAGGGAAAGGCAAGGAATGACAGGAGATGAGGCCAGAGGTATATGAAGGGGCTAGAATAGAAAAGGTCTTTTGTGTGGGGATAAAGAGCATTGTTTTATGCTGAAAGCTATAGGGAAACATGAAAAAATTTTGAGTTGAAAACTTACAAGACGATTTGGATTTTAGAAAGATGGATCTGACAGCAATTTACAGAAGATACTAAATGTGAGGAACAACACTGTTGGCCATTAGATTATGGAAAACTTAGGTTAGACGTGATAATTCTTTAATGGATAGATTAAGGCAGGGACAGTTGCAAGGAAAAGGAAGAGGAGAGAATTACATTCTGAAGTGGAAGTAGAATCAGTTTTGGTTCATTATCTGACAGGATATGAGAAATGATGGAAAAAAATTGAAGATCATTTGTAGTTTTCTGATTTAGGACATGAGTTTGTTTTGTTCGTTTTCTCTTTAGATTAAGGTGAAATTCAATTTAACATGAACAATATAAAAATAAATGGATTCCACTATTTAGTGCATTCACAGTGTTGTGTAGTTACCACCTTTATCAGATTCCTAAATGTTTTCATCACCCCAAAGTAAAATTCCATTCCCATTAGAGATTCCCCATTCTCCTGTCCCTAGCCCCTAGCAACTACCACCTACCTGCTTTCAGTCTCTAGGAATTTTACTGTTTTGAATATTTCGTATGAAGGGAATGATACAATATGTGACTTTGTTGGGCTTCTTTCACACAGCATGTGATCATGTGTCATCCACATTATAGTATGAACCCATACTTTATTCATTTAGATGGCTGAATAGTATGCCCTGTGGGTATGAACTGTATTTTGTTTATTTATCTGATATTGGTGGACATTTGAGTTGTTTCCATTGTTTGGCTATTGTGAATTGTGAACGCTGCTATGAGCATTTATATATGTTTGATTACTTGCTGCTAGTAATTCTGTATTTAACTTAGGAACTACAAAACTGTTTTTCATGCCTGTACCACTGTTCACACCAATCATTGTGTAAAGATTCCAATTTTTCCACATCCTCACCAACACTTGTTATTTTCCATATATATATATATATATTTTTTTTACAGGTTGTATTAAAACAATGTTTTATTCTCCATTAGGAAAAAACCTCTATCAGAGGAATCACAAAACTAGTATTTCTATAATTAAGGAAACTTTAAATTCTAAAGAAAAATATCTCGTTTCCCCACTGGAATTAAAATTTACATTTTGTTGAATAGCTTTAGTTTTAATAGTTAACAAAATATTTTAGATCCCCCAATTTTTTACTTTTAACATTCAAATTCCAAAATTACGTTTAATTAATCCAAATCATACAGCAAAGAATTCTGAAAACTGAATGCACAATGAGTCACGTGATCTTTAATAATCTGGACACTGCCATCCTGCATATTGATTTCTTTTATGCTATCAAAATCAGTTGTATTGTGAATTACAGTTTTGTTCAGTGATGAAGACTGGTGATCTCCATCTAACTGTTTTTCTTCACTTATGACTGGTTCCTTTAAATTATCTTCCTCATTTGAATAAGTAGCACTTTTTTCTTTTACAAATTGAGGTTCCATTTTTGCCTCAAGTGGCTGAGATTTTCCTAGTTGCATCTGAGAAACATCAAGAGGCTCTTGTTGAAAGCCTGCAACTGAACCACAAATATCTATTTCTGGTGATTTAACTGATATAGATGAATCAGAATCAATTGTAGAAGTGGTAAGATGTTCTATATTTTCATTTTCAGTTAGAGGACATCCTTCATTGATTCTTTTTTCCTTTCCTCGAAGCTGATCAGGATTACTACATTCTTGTATCTTTGCATGAATTTGAATCTTCTCATCAGTAACCTGAAGAACTTCAATTAATGGTGGGGTTGGGAGCACTGTCTGTTTGAATGGAGGGTTCAGGACCTCTTCAAGAAACTCATTAACATTTACTTCACTGACAAATAACCTTTCCTCCAAAGAACAGCTGTTTAAACCGTAAAACCACTCTCGCCAATGTCCATGGCTCCCTGGAGATTTGGCCAGCACTATCACTGCATTGTCTGAAGAAACGCTAATCTCGGGTTCTTTGGTACTCAACTTATTCTCTGGAGCAAACTGCAAGTGGAAGGAGTAAGCTAAGTCTTGTGTGGCGAAGTTCAATTTGTACCGGAGGGGGTTCAGATCTCCTCGAAGGCTTTGTGGCTGAAGCCCGGGCACTTGAACTAGCAGTCAAGGAGTCTTCGTCCTGACTGCACTGCAGGGTAGGACACGAGGGTTCCCCCGCTCTCGGCCGCTGAGCCTCCCGTGGCTCGGCCGGAGCGCAGGCCGCCCGCGCCCTCGCTTCCTTCCGGAGACTCCCCACCGGAGCCCCGGGACGAAGCACAAGGGGAGCCTCCCTGCGTCCCCAGGCGAGCTTCCAGCTCCGGGAGGGAGGCTGCTCCTTCTGCAGACCCCGGAACGAGCGCCAGGACGCACCCACGTTCGGCTCCACACATTTTCCATATTTTTAATTACAGCCATCCCTATGGATATGAAGCAGTATCATGAGGTTTTGATTTGTGTTTCCCAAATGGCTAATGGTATGCATCTTCATTGTGCATGGATGGCAGTCATTTGTATGTCATCTCATTTCCACTCCTACGTATATGCCCAAGAGGTTTATTCAGATCTTTTGCCCATTTTTCAATCATGTTGTATTATTGAGTTATAAGTTATTTGATAAAGTTTAATTGATCTATTTCTTCTTTCATTGCTTGTGTTTTTGGTGTTTCGTTTAGGAATCCAATACCAAATCCAAGGCCATGAAAATGTCCCCTATGTTTTAGATCATTGTGCTGTCTCAGTATATTCTCCTGTTACCTTCTAGAAAGCTTTTCTCTTTCACATTTAGAGGTACAATCCCATATATATATGTGTATATATATATATATATATGTTATGTGTGTGTATATATATACACATATATGTATATATATGCATAGTGTGAGGTAGGGATCATTAATCATTTTTTGCCGCATATGGAAATTAATTCCTCAGCACTGATATTTAGAAAAACCATCCTTTCCTATGCAGTGCTGCCTTTGTCATAAATCCATGTATGTAGGCTTATTTGTGTATTCTATTCTTTCAGTATACTTTTGCTGTTAAGTTTTGATATTTGAGAAAGTCCTTCCATCTACTTCTTTAAGATACTTCAACTATTAAGCAGCCTTTGCTTTTCTGTGTAAATCTTATCATTCTTCATAAAATCATTTTGAGATTTTGATGGAATACCATTGAATCTACATCGGTTTGGAAATTTATGATATTGAATTTCTACATTGAATTTTAAAAATGTGTTTCAATAAAGTTTTATGTATCTTTCATTAAATTTCAGGCATTTTTTATTTATTGCTTTTGTAAATTATATCTTTCTGAAAATTGTGTTTAAGTGCTGATGTGTATATAATGCAGTTGGCTACCTTGTGAGGCAGGCAGCAGTGCCACTGAGCTAAATCCCCAGCCCAGTTGGCTACTTTGTTATACCTTAATCTGACTGTAACAAGTTTTCTATATGTTGTTTTTTTGAGAGTCACAGCATTTGAGTATGGAAGTTTTGCTTCTTCCTTTCCAATCTTTGTTATTTGTATTTTTTTTGTACTGTTGACGAGGATGATACTATGCAATAAAAATATGGGCATGAGGATGCAGACCTGTAATCCCAACACTGGTAGAATGAGGCAGACAGATTACAAGTACCAGCTCAGCCTACATAATTTAGTGACTTAGTGAGACTCTGTCTCCAAATAAAACATAAAAAAGGGTTAGGGATATAGTTTAATGTCAGGGCCCTGGTTTTGATTCCTAGAACTGATTTTTTAAAAGGTGGAATTAATTTTAATACTTCGCTTTATTTTATCTAATTCAATATTGTCATTTCAGTATGTAGTGTGTAAACATTAATGAGAAAATGAGATATTGTACTTTTGGAGGTACTAAATTTTCAAAATCTGTTTACATCACTTCTCAGTTTGCACTAGCCATAGTGCTTATGTTAGTGGCTACCATATTGACAGTGTAGGACTAGAATTTCCAGGATAGTGTTGATTGTCTTCTTCCTAATTTTCAAACAAATCCTTCTGACATTTCATCATTAAGAAGAACGTGTTTTGAAGGTTTTTGTAGATACCTTCTATATGATTAAACAAGTTCCCTTCTAATTTTAATTAACTAAGTTTATTCATAATAAAAAGTTATATTGAATTTTATCTTTTTTATTTCTTGAGGCAATAATTTTTTTCTTTAATTTGTTTCTTTTTTAATCTGATGATTAAAATTTACAGATTTTATAAACTATTGTGATAAACCCAATTTGGCCCATGATGTCTCTTTATTTACTACTAGATTTGTTTTGTGTTTGTTTGTTTTTAAAAAGAGATTTTTGCCCTGTTCATAAAGGGAATAAATAGCCTATAATTTTCTTTTCTAAACTGCTTTTCTGATTTTGGTTTCAAGGTTTTACTTGCTTCTTAAAATAAATTGGAGAGTTAAACTCATATATATGTAAAATTGCTAGAAAATTTTTATTAAAATGGGTACATTTTAGGTATACAGTATAATGACATCACTGGAGATTTGAACCTTTATGAATATATCTTGATTCTTATTCTTATATTTTTCCCTGTCCCCCTGCCCTCCCTTCAACCCCTCCACCCCTCCCTATTTACAAAGACTTTGTTTCTATTTTTTCATTTTCATATTAATTTTTTCATTTTTCATATTAATTCTATTCCCCCTCTTTCCTTTCCCCAATCCCACCCACTTCCCCTTCCCTTTTTATTAAGCTCATTTTAGTTACTTGGCAGTTTGGTAGAATTTTGCATGTACAACCTAGGTCTGATTTCTAAGTGTTGCCTTAAAGTTTGTAATAGTCTATCTTTTATTTTTCTGTATAGGTGATTATATTTACCTTTTATTCCTGCTATTTATTTTGCTTCCCATTTCCATTACATTTTTCTAAAGTCTTCCTGCCTGTTAGTCTTGAGTACCAGGTGATGTTTCTATGCATGTATGCCTTGTGTAATAAATTAAGGTAAGGATTTATCATTTCTTTGTGATGAAACAGTCAAAATCTTTTTTTTTTTGTTCCAGGAATCGAACTCGGGACCTTGCACTTGCAAGCCAGGGATTTAGCTCAGTGGTGCCACCGCCTGCCTCACAAGCGCAAGGTCCTGAGTTCGATCCCTGGTACCAAATAAAAAAAAAAGTAAATTATTGTTATCTGTGGTCACCATACTGTGCAATAGAACACCAGAACTTACTTTTCCTATATAACTGTAACTTAGTACCTATTGATCAACCTTTCCCCCTTCCTCTCCTTTTATTTTCTCCACCCTCCAGTAACCATCATTCCATAGTGTTTAAAGAGAAAATTTGGCTTGAAAATTGCATCTTGTTTTAAAATCTCATTTTAAAAAATATTTGTTGTCTGCTTCCCTCTGCATTTTAAGGCTTATTCTAGTTCTTTTTATATTAAATTCAAAAATTAACTAAATTTCAAGTTTTCTTCTTTAACAGCATGAGCATTTAAGGGTATAAAATTTCCTGGGGTTTTAATTTTTCATTCTATTATATAAGTGTGAATCTTCATTTTAAATGTTTTAAAGTTCCATTTTTCATTTATGTTTTTCATTTATGTTTTGACCTACAAATTATGTTTTGAAATGATTAAATGTAGAAGTTCTCTATGTTATCATTTGTTAATGCATTGTACATTAATTGCATAGTGATCTTCAATCTGGTTATATGAAATGGTTCTTTGATGTTTGTTTAGTCTTGCTTTATGGTTTAGCACAGGAAGAGTTCATAAAGCTTACTTATAGTTTATGTAAAATGGGTATATCCTTTAATTTTGAACTTGAGGATTCTCTGTGTCAAGTTAAGTTTTAAATAAAGTCAAGTTTTAAATTTGTTAGATCTTTAATATTTTAGTTAATTTGGTCCAAATGACCTAACAATAAGAGAGGCAATTTGACTTTCTTCCATATATTTATATCAAATTTTGCTCTTTATATTTGTATGTATTCAGTGCACATGAGATTAGAATTCATATTTTCTTGGTGCATTGAAACTGTTATGACTCGAACTCCAGGGATTCATCTTATTTTAACAAAGTCACTCCAGCTTTTGTCAGTTGATATAGTCAATGATATCTTTTTTTCCAATTCCCATATTTAGTATTTCTATGACTTTATATTTTAGTCTGTCTCTTATAAATATTATTTTATATAGTGGAGTTTGGGAGGAAATAGCATTTTAAGTCTTTTGACTGGTGAGTTTCATCTATTTATATTTGTATCTGTTTTCATCTTGCTGTTTGTTTTGCTTTTTCTATGCTTTGCCCCTCACCCCCAAAATTCTTGCCTTATTTTTTTGGATTATATTTTTTGACTTTGTCTTCTGTATCTATTCTGTTTTCATTCCCTTTTCTGGTTTTGGAGCTCTATAGTATATTAATGTTCTGTTAGTTTATGGCTTTTGTATGATCAACTTAACAAAACCTAAAATTAATATCATAAAATCCACATCCACATGCGAAAGTATAAAAATCTTTCTACATTTTAACACTAATTACAATCTCCCTCAATCCCCACAATTTACATGATATTGCCCATAATTTAATTTAACTTCATTTTTAATAATTCCACAAATTTTACATTTTATTTTATATAGACAATGTATAAGATCCCAATGTGTTCAATTTAAGAAAAATGAGGTTAGAAATAAATTCATATACGTAAAACTACTTAATTTAAGGTACCGAGGATTTGCATATGTAAGTACCAGTTTCTCAGCTTACTATTTCTTCTCCTCATTCAGGCTTTTTTAAATTGAGTATTTTTCTTCATAAAGAATATTTTTGGAAGTTCCTGTAGAGAATGTCAAACAGCAGTAAAGTTTCATTTTGTGTTTATTTTAAAATGTTCTCATTTTACTCTAGCTCTTAAAAGATCTGGGTATTCAACTCTTGGTTGGAATAACTGTGTGTTCTTTCTGAAATAGCAGGATACTTTTGAAATGCCTTTGTAATAAAAAAAATACAACCAGAAATTTAATATTTATTTATGTGTGGGTTTAATTAAAATTTTTTCACTAAGAATGCTCTTAATAATCTGCACAAAATTTGTATTGTTACGCAGAATTGTTCTATGCTTAAGAGACTGAAATACAACTAAAAGGAACTTTCTGTATGCACATGAATGGTGGCCGGGGATTTAGCTCAGTGGTGCCGCCACCTGCCATGCAAGTGCAAGGTCCCGAGTTCGATCCCTGGTACCAAAAAAACACAAAAAAATTTAAAAGTAACTGCTACATGAATGGTGACTGCTTGTAGGTTTGCACCTAAAGTAACTGTAGTGCCTAATGTTGATGACTTTCAGTTTTTATTTGCTTATATTAAGCATTCATTTTTCAGAAAATTCATATCTTAATTAGTTCTTGATTATAAGAGGGCAGCCTACCTGCATACCTTTCTTTTAAAATCTTTTTTTCTAGCTTTTTACTTGATTGAAGTCAGTTTAAGTAAATTAGTACTGCTATTTCTGTTCGCTCCTTATTCTATATATCTTTTGTTTGTTTGTTTTTTTGGTACCAGGTATCGAACTCAGGACCTTGCGCTTGCGAGGCAGGCAGTGGAACCACTGAGCTAAATCCCCGGCAGCTCCTTATTCTATAACATCGTAATACAAGAAGGATAGAATTCAGCATTCATTGAATTGTTACATATTACTCATGCTGTATGTTCCACATCTCTTCTTTTTTTGTTCTGACTGTAAGCCCACCTTACTTTCATTTTATAAATGAAGAAGTTCAATTTGAAAGTTAAGTGACTTCCCAGGATATCATAGTATTAGGATAAGAAGTCAAAACACAAACATTCATGTATTTTCTATAATTCTGTTGTCACTTAGGATATCCCATGGTAATGAATGGGATGTCAGTCATGGTAATCAGTCCTCCTTACGCTTGATGTTAGATGTGAGAAGCCTGTCATCTAATAATGTTGCTGCTACAATTAGATTTACTTCTGTGCCATAAATCATTAAACGTTTATCATGATTACTTGTTGCATGTTAACAATTTCTGTTATTACCTTCCTTCTCCATCCCCAATTCCCGTTCTAGAGTAGTATGACAAGTAATAATAAGCAACTATACATTTTTTCTCTTCCAAACTAACTTCTGTACCCTCAGAGGCAGTATTTACCTCTGGGTTGAGAAGGACATAAGATAGGCTAATATGGGAAGGGGATAAGGACTGGGTTCCCTTACTTTCCAGTAGGAAACTAGTGTGTTCTACACAGCCTTAAAGAGTTTCATAGAAATAAATGGAAATTCTGTTACAGGGACTAGAGATTTTAAAAGGATTTTGAATATTCTCATAATTGACTATGGAAGAATTTCAAGCTCTCAGGCTCACCAAACCTGAAAATATTCAGATACTATTTGTTTTGAATTACTTATATATGCTCTTATTCTTTTTGTCTTAAACTTCATGACATTGTTTCTTAATACATAATGTAATTTATTTTGTATTAATAATTTTAAATGACTGATATTTGTATATAAATATATATTTATATTTATATAAATATAGTGTATTCAGCCTAAAAAATGAGGTTAAAGATGAAATTATATAAGTAAAATTGTAGTTAATTTAGGGTAACCAGGTTGTATATATTATAAACGGAGAAGTATATAGGAACCATTTTAATAGGATGTGGTGTTGTAGTGCCATCTACTGTTAAGTAGGAATAGTAATTTCTTAGAGTACATTTGGATTTTTCCCGGACATATTTCATGTCTTGCATATTAGGGAAAGTCTCCTTGCTTAGTTTACCACTCTGTAGAATTTGGGTGCTTTGAGGTTCTGAAATGATATTCTGTTTGTGTTCTGAGTTGGCCAGTGTTTGGAGATCTTGCTTCATAATCCTTGTCAAAGTAACAATGACAAACTTTCTACAATTTTCTTCATAGTTCAGCATTTAAAAATAAAGCTGATGGGCCAGGGATTTAGTTCAGTGGTTCTGCCACCTGCCTTGCAAGCGCAAGGTCCAAGTTTGATCCCCAGTACCAAAAAAATTAAAAAAATAAAATAAAGCTGATTATTCTAGCCTCTAGTATATTATCCTTGTTTTAAACTTTGCTAATTTCCTGACCACTGTTATAAAGACTAGTGGATTACAATTAGTATTTAAATTGAATTTCCCATTTGTAGCCATGGGAAACTATGTCTTAGCATCTTTCTTGTTATTAAGTGTTCAGATCTCCACAGGGTTGAGTACATTGGTTCATTTAAGACAATGCTTATATCAAAGTTAATATAGTTACTGTCTTCAAGTTTAATTTCTTATAGGAAAGTATATGCTGAAATAGTTTCATATAATGTACTTGAGCATAAGTTTTATATTTAGACTCCCAAGTTTAAATATTGTCTTTATCACTCCTTCCATTTGTGATCTTGAGACCATCAACCTTAACTTCTCTGAGCCTAAGTTTTCTCATCTGTAAATGAAAATAAAAGTATAGTACCTACCTCTTGGGATTATTGTGAAGCATACATAAAATTATCTCTCTAAAGCACTTAGCAGAATGTCTGGCACATTAGTAAGCACAGACAAATGTTAGATGCTATAGTTTATTGTCAAATTTTATCAATGTTTATTCAAAGTGAATATAATATGTGAATATGTGGTTTAGTAACATACTTTTTTTGATGATGAGACTTACAGCATCTGACATAAAACATGTACCTTAACAATTTAAATGTTTACTGTTTGTTCCTGTCTGGGCTCTGTCAGTTACTCAGTGTAACTTGGAGTACATTAATCTCTCTAGGGCTCCATTTCTTCCTGAGTTATTTTGAGGATCAAATCGTATCTATATATGAAACCATCATTCTTGGCATTGAGTAGACTAACAGCATGAGTGTTAATTCTCTTAATAACATACTACAAATATACTAACATACACATATTTCTGTATTTTCACTTTAAATTCCTCATACTAAAATAAAATAAAAAGATAGCTTGTACATTTGAAAGATTGCTGGAGTTTGAGAAGGATACAGAGAAATTGTGACATCTGCAAGGACTATAATTGAGACATTGGATATAAACACATGAGGTTTTAAAAATTTGAATGATAGTTTAGTCAGTGATTTTTTTTAAAGTTTCTTTTTATTGTTATATATTTCATATTTCATGGGATGGTTGTATTACTCTTGTTTTTTTTTGTTTTTTTTTTGTACTGGGGATCGAACTCAGGTCGTTGCCCCTGCAATGCAGGCAGTGGCACCACTAAGCTAAATTCCCAGCCCAGCCCAGGTAGTGATACTTGTATGTGATTGCTAAATAAATTATATAGAAATGTTTTGCGGGAAGTGCAGAGGAAGAATATGTTTTACACAGGGTCTAGATTCCATGTCCCTCACTGAATTTACTGTTGTAATGTTTTCAACAGTGTGGGGCTATTGGCCATTGTAGGAGGACCTACAGAAGATAAATCCACTCCTGTATTATCAGAAATATTGGTTTCATATTATTTGCCAGCATCATGGACCAAGGCTGTTGGATGCATCCAGCCTTGAAAGTAGACAGAAGGGAGTAAGGGTTTGGAGGTCAAAGATGTGTACTGAATGTTGTTAGATTAAATTCCTAAGTATTTCATTCTTGATGCTATTGTGAAAGGTGTGATTTCTCTCTCAGTGAGTGTGTTATTCTTGTATAGGAATGCTATTGATTTTTGAGTGTTGACTCAAAAAATTCAGCTACACTGCTGAATTTCGGTCATTAAATCTAGGAGTCTTTTGGTGGAGTTTTTGGGGTCTTCTATGTAGAGTATCTTGTCATTAGCAAATAATGATAATTAACTTCTTCCTTTTCTATCCATATTCCTTTCATTTCTTTCTCTTGTCTAATTGCTCTGGTTAATGTTTCCAGAACTATATTGAACAGGAGTGGTAATAGCAGGCATCCTTATCTTGTTCCTGATATTAGAGTGAACCTTTCAGTTTTTGACCATTTAGTATGATACTGGCTGATGGTTTGTCATAGATAGCTTTGATCAGATTGAGATAAACACCTTCTATTCCTGTAGAGGGCTTTTATCATGAATGGGTCAAATGCTTTTTCTGTACCTATTGAGATGATCATGTGGTTTTGTCCTTAGTTCTGTTGATGTGCTGTATTACATTTATTGATATGCATATGTCGAACCATCCCTTCATCCTTGGGATGAATTATACTTGGTCAGGGTGTAGAATCTTGGTGGTTTGCTGCTGCATTGTGTTTGTCAGTATCTTATTGAAGATTTTTACATCCATGTTCAAAAAGAGGTGGTGTGGTTCTCTTTTTTGGTTGGATTCTTCTCTGGTTTTGGTTATCAGGGTGATGCTTGCTTCCAGGAATTAGTTTGGGAGTGTTCCTTCCCTTTCAGTTTCATTGAAAAGTGAGAGTAGTACTGGCATTAGATCTTCTCTAAAGTTCTTACAGAATTCAGCAGTGAATCTCAGGATCTGGGCTTTTCTTAGTTGTGTTGTTTTGTTTCTTCAATTTCATTGACTGATATTGGGCTATTTAGAATTTTTATATCTTGATTCAGCTTTGGTAATTCATATGTATCTAGGAATCTGTCCTTTTTTTTTTTTTTTTTTTTTTTTTTTTGCGACAGGGTCTCACTATGTAGTTCAAGCTGGTCTTGAGGTCACTATGTAGCCTAGGCTGACCTCAAACTCACGGCAATCCTCCTGCCTCAGCCTCTGGAGTGCTGGGATTACAGGCATGTGCTACTATGCCCAGCTGTCCATTTCTTCTGAGTTTTCCATCTTATTAGAGTTCTCAAAGTAAGTATTGATGATCTTCTGGATTTCTGCAGGATTCATTGTCATTTTGCCATTTTCATTCCTAATTTTATGGATTTGAGTCTTTTCTTTCCTTTTTTTATAAGGTTGGCTAAGAGTTTGTGTATCTTATGTAATCTTTCAAAGAACCAACTCTTGGATTCATTGATTCTTTGTATTGTTTTCTTAGTCTCAGTTGCATTAATTTCTGCTCTGATCTTTATAATTTCCTTCCTCAAATGTACTTTGGGTTTAACTTTCTCTTTTTTCTAGAAGCTTGAGGGTTCAACATCAGGTTATTTGAGCTTGCTCTGTTTTTCTGATGTGGGAATTCACTGCTATAAATTTCTGTCATAGAACTGCTTTCATCATGCCCCATAATTTCCAGTATGTTGTATTGGGTTTATTGTTCAATGGTAGAAACTGTCTAATTTCTTCTGTAATTTTATCTGTGACTCAGGGCAGGGAGTTAGCTCAGTGGTGCTGCTGCCTGCCTCACAAGGTCCTGAGTTTGATCCTCAATACCGCCCCCCCCCAATTTATCTGTGACTCATTGGTTGTTCAAGAAGGTGTTAATTTCTATATGTTTATGGAGTTTTTGTGGTTTCTTTTCCCATTGATTTCTAATTTCATTGCACTATGATCTGATACTATGCATGGGATAAGTTCAATTCCTTTGCATTTCATTCAGTTCCTTAAGCATCTTCTATGAGGTAGTATGTGGTCTATTTTGGAGAAAATCCCATGTGCTGCTGAGAAGAATGTGTACTCCATTGTAGTTGGGTAGAGCACTATGTAGATATCTATTAAGTCCAATTGTTCAAAGGTTTGGTTCAGCTCTGATATTTCTTTATTGATTTTTTGCCTAGTGATCTCCCTATTTGTGACAGTGGGGTATTGAGGTCCCCCATTACAATTGTAATAATGCCTATCTGATTTTTCATATCTATTAGTGTTTGTTTTTATAGTTGGGTGTGCCTTTGGTGCATATATATCATGATTATTATCTCTTCCTCTTGGATTGTTCCTTTAACAAGTACATAGTGACCTTCTTTGTCTCCTCTGATCTTGGCTTGAAATCCACTTTGTCTGCAAATAGGAGGGAGACAGTCAGAGCCCAGATCTGTGCAGGATAATCCCAGCAAGCCTGCAGTAGGATTAGGCCAGGGTACTGGTTCTGGTGCCTTCGAATCCACAGAAGTTTAGGCTGATCCTGGCCTCTGGTTGTGGGCTTGAGGCCTGAGTTGTTCAGCCTACAACACTCGGTGTCTCTTGCTGGCCTAACCCCTGCTCCCTGACTCTGGACATCTCCAGCAGTTGTCCCTCACCCAGTCACTGTGGGATTTCAACTCTGGGAGCCCTGAGATGAAGCCAACCCACAGCTGCTCTGAGTTCTGGGTTCAGTTTGCCCCTCTCTAAAATGGCATCCCACTAAGCACCCTCTCCAGGGGACACAGAAATTGCTTGGACTGGAGTCACTCACCAGCTGTTGTAGTGGACAGCATCCACTGCGCTGTTCCACTGGTATACGTCTCTCTGGAGATCTCTGGAGTCAACAGCTTTCACTGTGTCTTTGTAGATTTGATCTTCCTTTCTCTCGTCACAAGTTGGGAGCTGAGGAGAAAGTGTAGATAACCTCCCCCCACTTTTTCTTTGTTTCTTCACTTTCTGTGTGGGCACTAATTGTCCCTTCAGATCCCTCCTGGGTCCCAGGGATCTACCTCCCTCCTTTTTTTCTTCCCTAGGTTGTTATTTTCCAGTGTCTGGATTCTGAACCTTGGAGAGGTTGATTTATTGCTGCTTACTGCTCCACCATCTTCTTGGAAGTCCTCCCATTTTCCCAGAAATCCTTTCTAGTCTCTATTATAGTACTCTTGTTTCTTTTAGCACTTACCCTGCTTTTATAATACTTAAATGCATATTTATTTTCCCCACTGGACTGCAAGCTTTTATTTTTATTTTTGGGTTTTTGTTTTTGTTTTTTGAGACAGGCTGTCACTTAAAGTTCACCAAAGTTCAGGCTAACTTTGGACTCACTATATAGCCCAGGCTGGACTTGAATTTGTGACAATCCACCTGCCTCATCCTCCCAAGTCTAAACTTAATCAGGTTTATATCTTATTTTTCTTATTCAATATTTCTCAGTATTTTTTCATTGCATGCTTTCAAGTGATAGTTTAAGTTTCATGTTTGTTAAGTACAAAATTGTGTCTTCCCTACAATTCTGGACAGGGCCAGCCTAAAGTGGTAGACTTTTTTCTAAATAAATTTCAGTCAAATAAACAATAACTAGGTGCATTCTAGATTCTGAGTGCAGCCATCTACTTACCTGATTTTCTAATGGTTTGAATATTTCACATAAGAGAAATAGTCAGATAACTGAAACTTAAGGGTTCAAATATCCAAAGTTGTTTTAACTTTCAGAAATGATTACAGGTTGATGATTGAAGTTTAGCTGAGGATGATGAGTTGCCTCAGAGAGAGCTGTTCTGTTTTTGTTGTTTACTGGAGATTGACCCCAGAGGCTTTGCACTGAGCTACGTCCCCAGCCCATTTAAATTTGAGACAGGGTCACTAAGTTGGTAAGTTGCCAGGCTGAGCTCAAACTGACAGTCCTTTTGCCTCAGCCTCCCAGATTGCCAATATTATAGGCATTTGCTACCATGCCTGGCTCATTGATGCTACTTATTTCTTCTCTTATTAGGTTGAAAATTCTCTCTCCTCTAGATGCTTAAGTGTGTCTGGCAAAACCTTGTCATTTTTGCTTGGTTGCTTCTACTCTGTTGAGACCCAACAAGCTAGATAATCAAATTTAAAGAATTATATGACAAACAAGAGTCTGACTCTTAAGTTTTGAGGAGCAGAGCATGTTTCATTGGCATAGTGGCTTTATGAGAGCTTTTTAAACTACCCATACATAGGTTGACTTCCATTCTTCAAGTAAGATTCCTGATTCTAGCCACTCAGATGCACTTTCTGTTCATTTGTAGTTCATCTGTTTTCTGGAATCAGTCTTGTTAACTTCATTGTATTTGCTTGTAGAGCCATCTGGGGTTGAGTCATAGATAATTGTTTCTTTTTTCTGTAATATTCAGAAGCTTTTTCTCTTTGGTGATGGAAAGCCTGACTGAAAATCTAGACACACACATGCGCGCACACACACATACACACACCCACACACACAGTACATATATGCCTCGTGTTTATGTGCACACCATAGCACATATTCATTAATCTTATTCCTGTTAATTCATTGTTGGAGACCTTGCCTATCACTGTCCATAAAGAGCATCTGTGGTCTCTGGCTAGGCGTATTTGATGTTGGTCTATATTTTGGAACATATTGTACATTTACTATCACTGAATTATTTTAATTATATAAAGAATTGCTATGCATGAAAAATGTGAAGAAAATTCCAGTTCCCCATTATTTTACTTTTTGAAAGTTCTGAGCTTCATATTTATTTTATTTTTTGCAGAGGCAATAAAGCCTGTGTACTCTGGCATCAGCCCGCCAAATTCTATACCTGACTTAAAAATTATTCACTTATGCCTGTGAACATTTGCGTGTTATTTAGCCTTTCTGTGCCTCATTTTTTCTGCCTATAAGGTGAAAAAAAGTTATTGTGAGTGTTACATATGTAATCCTTACCTAAATTTATGACTGATGTGTTAAATATGGAATTCAGTAGTCCTGACTCCTCTATACTCCACATTTACCAGGGCAAAGAACGTGTGCTTAACACAGTGCCTAAACTCAGATGTGTCTGGAGAGAAAAGGGAAAGTACCCTAGGGAAAGTACAGAAGTACTGTATCATTTCTTTTTAAAATAAAGTCCTGGGCTGGGAATTTAGCTCAGTGGCACTGTGCCTGCCTCGCAAGCGCAAGGTCCTGAGTTTGATTCCTGGTACCAAAAAATAAAAATAAAGTCGTATGTCAAAGGTAAAATAATGGCACATGTTCCTTGCCCTGGTAAACACGGGCTGTAGAGAATGAGTTAAGACTATCTTTCCTTTAGTTCTTTTCTACCAGGGAAATGGTGTGTGGATCTATGAGAATTCAACGGGTAACCTCACCTGCCATGCACGAAAGGCTCCTGGAAGGAGCTTCCACTGAGATCCAAAGAATGATTTGAATTATTAACTAGAAAAGGAGTAGACATGGCAGGGTATGCATTCCAGGCAGAGTTAGATACTTAAATGCTCAGAGATATACAGGAACCAATATATGTAAAGAAAATGTATCAGCACAACAAAAAAAGGATTCTTTTTTTAACAATGAGATTTTTCTGTTAAATGTGTTTCATCTAAGAAGGTTCATATAACAGTCTTAAAATTTTTAAATTACAACTGAAGTGGTCTAATATTTAAGAAAATATAAAAAAATTGTTTTCAAATGTAAATTGTAATTACTAAATATACAAAATAATCAGTGAATTTTCTACTGATTCATAATTAGCCAGGATTTTAAAATAAAGACTGACTTCAAGTGTAAGACATTTAAGGTAGAGCCCATTATTCCTACTTTTGTATATTGATACCTTTTAGATAATGACCAATAAAAGGAAGATTAGTTCACTAGTTATTCTATGATTATTTCAAATTATAGTTTATATGTGTAGGGACTGATATAGAACAAGTGATTCTGTTCTGTAATAATTCTAATGTATTTTTGTATTTATACTCCCAAAGATGATTACAAAAGTTTTGCTGCAGCTTGTATATAGTTTATATAACTGTTAAAATAGAAAGTTGGGTAGACTTTGAGTAATATCTAATTTACATTGCAGCTAAGTTTTTGAAAGCTCTACATCCCTTATGACCTAAACATTCTGTTAGATTATTAGTCTTCAATGATTGTGTGATCCATATCTCAGTGTCAATTGCCTTAACTACTAAGGGGAGATCAGTCCCTGCTTCCTCTTCCCCTCCTTTCTTGTCTCCATCCTTTCTCTTTCTCAAGCCTCTTTCCTTCCATCTTTGAATACTTAATGTTTTTTCTCCACATACAAACATGTTTCAGTGTCCTAATTTTTGGATCAGGCAGAAATGATTTGCAGAGGCCATATGTTATTAACCTGTTGCAATCTAAGAAAACCTAAAGAAAATCCCACCTGCCCTTTTAAATCCTTAAAAAATAGCAGATCATTTCATTGGTGATAATTTCATTTTCTTTAACGAGTCATAAGTAAATTAGACCACTGCCCCTTTAAATATGGACCAGTGGAACTTTGGGGCTTCTTCCTGAAGCACTTGTTGGTCCCCTAGGAGTGTCAGTTGGGCCTGGGTGGGAAGAAAGCCCCGGGTAGCCGCTGTATCTGTTCATGAGACCTTTTCTGTAGTCTAGCTATATATCTGCTGTGAGTACTTAACTAACTCAACTAATTATGAAGGAATTGCCTCTGTCTTGTCCTAAACACATCATTACCTTGAAAGGCAGTTAGCTTCTAGATTCCCACCTCAAAGAGTGAAATTAGGTTCAGTTCAGCCATTTTTGGTTTTTGCTCTGTGTTGTTTCTCCTAGTCAGAAAAATTTAAAAGGTAATTTTTAAAGTAATTTAGTGGATTATTTGGAGATCATGATGAGAGTTTTCTCCTTCAGTTGTTAACAGGCTGTATAAAATCCTCTTAAAATTCTAGTTGGTTAAGTGTTAGGTTTTTAATTTGATTTCCCAGTTGACACCATTATAAATTGACTTAAAACTGTACAGAATTTTGAGTTTTATATTGAACCTTCTATCAGAAAATGGTAGTTTAATTTATCCATACTTGAAAATTTATGTTAGCTGTATTTTACATGTCTTATAAATAAAAGATATACTTTATATGTAAAATGTTGGTTACATGGTTCTTTAGAAATGTTCATAATTTTTGTGAGTATTTTATAGAGCAGACTGGTTGGTTCTAGCTTAGTGATTTAAAAATAAATACAACCGACCTAGGATCAAAAATATTTGGGAAAAACATAATTGACATCTGTACTGAAAACGTACTTTTTCCTCTTGTCTTTATTTCCTAAACAATATGGTATAACAACTGTTTATACAGCACTTACATTGTGTTAGGTATTATAAATGATCAGGAGTTGACTTAAAGTATATGGGCAGATGTGCATAGGTTATGTGTAAACGCTGTCATTTAACATAAAGGGATAGAGTATCCTGGGGTGTGGCTATTTGCTGGGAAAAGAGGAGTGTCCCAAATCCAATCCCCTGCAGATATCAAGGATTAACAATATTAATAAACATTATATATAATAATAATATTATATATAATGTATATAATAATATATATATGCTGTTTGTGTCTATAACAAACTAATTTGAATGTTGGCAAAAGTATTAATCCAATTATACAGCTCTAAATTAAAGTACTCTAAAGTAGATATTCTTTAGGAATCAAATTAGTTTGAATAAGAGATATACATTAGGTCTGAAGTTGTAAATAAGAACTTTCCTGCTTAGTATTAGTGAATAGTATTAAATCTTAAAAGAACAGTAGGTTTTTACCTAGATCAACCCTTGCATAAGATGTCAAAATTTTAAAATTATTTTTAGTGGAAAAAATAAATTTAGTTTCTTTTTAATTTGTGGTTTTCTGAAGGGGTTGTAAACTTTCTATTAAAATAATTGCAGGGCCAGGGATTTAGGTCAGTGGTTCTGATGCCTGCCTCGTAAGCCCAAGTCCTGAGTTTGATCCCTGGTACCAAAAAAAAAAAAAAAGTAAATAAAATAATTGCATAATTCTGGACCCTAAACTAAGGGATCATTTAATATTTAATTACTAATGGTCAAATAATGTTTCTTTTGATATGCAGATAGGTTGTTTTGTTAAAGATCATTGAAATAATTTGTGTATTGTTGATGTTAATAGGCAGCCAGGAGTTGCTTAAGATAGCTTTTTTTTTAACTGGCTGGGATGATTTTAAAAGATACACTCTAAAAACTCGTAACACTTGTGATTCACAGATATATACCTCACTGAAATTATTGGTTATTTGAAAATATTTTAAATACATGGGATAAATTTCATCTCAATTATAGCACTAAATCTTATTTACCCACCTGTTTTGTAATATGACTTGCCTCGCTGATTATTGGATTTGGAATTAACTTAATATCAGTGGTTTCACACACATTCTCTATTTGTATCCTCGGAATAACTTGGGATAGAGATGAGGCAAATGCTTACTTACACTCACTACTTACTTACACTTATTTTTCAAGTGAAGAATTGGAAGTGAAGTGAATGTTTCTTATGGAAGCATAGCTGGGCAGTCAGACAAGGTCCTAGTCTTTAACTCCAGATTTGAACTTTACATTTAAAGTATCTTGTTTGTTTGTAGTACATATAAACTATGCTCAATAAATATTTGGTGGATGAATTAGCATAAATAACCTTTTCATTATAAAATCAATATATGCTCATTAAATAAAGATTTAATTAGGAATTCTTTTAATGAGAAATTTGGAAGATATAACAAGCTAGAAAGGAAAAGTCTCTTTCAAATCTGTCTACTGAAGGGGTTAGATGAAAGATAAAAAATTATCTTGAATATGTCAGGTGTATGTGATTATAATATATAAATGTAGTTTTATACCTATGTATATTTAAAATGTAATTGTATATAATGTGTATATAGACATGTATACATGTGTGTGTTCAAGCTGAAATTGTATTTGGGAGGGATATTTTTAATCTGATAATAACTCCTATCTGAGTGAAGAAGCTTTTCTAGAGGAATTTATGTCCAGCTGTAGGGAATTGTAGGGAGAAACCTAAGAAAAGCTATTTATTTTATCAAGAAAGTTCAATGAGGGGGAACAGAATAACTTCAGAAAGTTTTGTAATGGAGCTTTAAAACATGGTGCTTAATTTAAAAAGTTTAGAGCAAATCAACTTAAATCTTTGCTTCTTGAATTTTCCTCTTTCTGTTTATAGAATTTATAGTTAATACTAATACCTATGTTTCTTCTGTGTCATTTAGTGAATTATTTGGACATTTTAACTTTTGGACAGAAAAGAAAAAGACTAAAACATAAAGTTACTTGCATGGCTATTATCCTTGATAAATTTTTTGTACTTTATTAGTGTTATTTTTTTTAGTGTTAATTTTTATTCTTTGTATTACAAGACTTTGTGTTGTAAAAAAGAACACTCTACAGAGTTACCCAATTAGATGTAGAGTTTATTGAAGAATGGGGGATAAATGGAGTGAATTTTTTAGATACCTCAAAACAAAATGAACTGTCCTTCCTTCAAGACTCGTTACCCTCTGTGCATACTTGACTGTACTGGTTCTTATGTTTCCCCTGTTAAACTAAAAGTGGTACACTTCATGGGTGCTCAGTTGTTTGTTGAGAAGATGAATGGATGAAGAGGGGAGAGAAATGAGATATGCCAGTGGTTATGGGTATCTGAGAGATTGTTACCAGCAGACAAGGTGAAAAATGCTGATTCATATCTTTTTTTTTAAAAAAAGCTGCAGTCTGGAATCATGAGATAAAAAGAGACAACCAACATTTCTTAAACTGAGTAACTTAATTCAAATGATAGCATAGAATGGAGAAATGCAACAGTCGCCCCCTCTCAGAGAACCTCTTGATAGCCATCATTAATCAAAGATAAAAAAAGTTTGGTCAAAATATTGTATTTTCAGAATTATATGGCATTCCATTTATATCTCTGTAGTTAACTGACATACACAATCTGGTAGCTAAGACCATGGAAACTAAAGGCATGCAGACTGTGTCACCTAGAGCAGGCTCTGGGCCTCTAAAACTCAGTGACTTGTTGGTGAGGAGGGGATAATAATGATTCCCCCTCACAGGTTGACCTTAGGATTATTAAAAGAGGTCAGGAAAAATATTTAGCACAGACTTACAGAAAATGCTTGTTAATTATTATTTTTGACCTGTGCAAGTAAGTTTCATGTTTCAACCTAATGTCATCTTTTTTTTTCCACCTGAGTCAAGACTTTACTGGGGGGAATGAGCTGCCCAGCTACCTTGAACAATGGCGAGAGAGCACTATCATCTTTTTTTTTTTTTTTTTTTTGTTACCAGGAGTCCTGCTCAGGACCTTGTGCTTGCATGACAGGCGCTGGAACCACTGAACCAAATCCCTGGCCAGTATCATCATTTTTAATGTAATTGATGATTCATATTTTCACATTTCATATTTCCCATTCTTTATATGAAAAATGAAACCGTTATTTTATAATTTTCTAAAACGAATTAATTATTGCAGATGTTGCTCTGAAAATATCAGTGGTTCTTGTTTTTATCCAATATTTTAGAATTAACCTTTTATGTTAATATGAAACAGTAATTCTTTAAGTTCACTGAAAAGTCTGACAATCTAAGAATTGTACATATACTCAATAAAAATACTATACAAATTTATCAGGCTTAGTTCTACTTCATAGTTTTTTTTGTTTTGTTTTGTTTTTGGTACCGGGATCGAACTCGAGACCTTGCGCTTGCGAGTCAGGCGGCGGAACCACTGAGCTAAATCCCCAGCCCTCTACTTCATAGTTTGAAATTGATCAAGCAGTACTACCTGGTGATTAGTGAAGTTCTTGCATTTCTGTTTAACGTTTAACTGTCAGAAAGGAAATGTGAGGCCAATAGTTGATGTAGCGTTCCAAGTACTATACAATTGAATTTGTACATCTTATGTATGTTTGAAGAATTTAGATCTCAAATAGTTTCATTAAACAAGACAATGACAATTTAATAAATTTTAAAATTATTGTCTTGATTTTTTTCCAACATTAATTTAAAAAAAATCAGTAGTCTAGTATGAAGTGAAGTACTTTTAAGCTGGTACCACAAGGGGGCAGGATTGTGTTTTTGTGGATTGTTTTGTTTTGATGCTTAGCAAGCCTTGATTATGTTTTCTATGTGGTTAAATGTTAAGCATTTTATATGCCAGAACTTTTAAATTTTAACTTTTCTAGTGGAAAACATTCTACGTTTTCCTGATTTCTTAAGCAGTAGAATAAAATATAATGTAGCAATGAGTCATTTGAATGCCAGTTGCTGTATAGGATTAAGATGAAGCAGCAGATAACTCAGGAATGGAAGGAATGAAGATTGGTCCTGGCAGGCACTCTGGACCTTTACTCCTAAAAGCTCTCTGACTTCAGAGACCTTTTGGCTTATCTGCATTTTGTTTTTTTTCCTGTTAGCAGTGAAGCAAATCATGTAAATTGCCAAGCTCTAGTGTTTTAGAATATGGATGCTTTTTATTAAATTAAGTACCAAATGAAGGTGGACAATGCCTTCTCTCAGGGAGTTTTGTGACACAGGGTATTTAGGAGAGGAAAGTAAATTATAAGGCCTTCAAATTTTTTCATTAAACACCACTCTCGTAAAGGCACTTCATGGTCTATGAGTTCTATTCCATTGTTACAAGAATATTAGAAGGTAATCTAACTGCTTGTGGAGTAACTTGAAGAAAATTTTCCTGTAGTTTTTGGTTTCTGAGCTATACATAATTTATATGGAGAGGTGATAGTGATAAGGGATGTAGCCAGAAATGAATCCGTTTCCCTGCTCTGGTAATCAGTTGTTCCAAGGCAATTTACCCTTTTATTGGTGATACAACAAGCATTGTATAAGATCTTTCAGTCTCTTGAACTTCTTGATTTGCTTATTGTAGGTGCTGGTTTTATGAGAGCCTTTTCTCCTCTCCCATATGTTTCTATGCCTGTGGTAGTTCTGTGAATCTGTTATGAAAGATTGGGTTGTAGGGAAGTGTTGTTCCCCCTTTGTTTCTTTCATTAGTTACTTGTACATTTTTCTAATTTTATATATAAGAACATATACATTTGCTGCCTGGCTACATACTGTATATTTTTAAGTAAAATAACCCTATTCAAAATTGACAAACTGGTTTAATGAATTATATAAAAGATTTAAGAGACAGTCCTTTGTTGTCTTGGGGTCAAGTTTTTGTGTAACTGTATACAATGAAACTAACTCTTTGAGATTACCAGAAAGACCAGATGCAAGCTTAGATTGTGTTAAGAACACCTTCCTACATGTTCTGCCAAAAGTGTATGAACTATTAGCAAAAGCACCTCATTTGAAGTAGTATGAAATGTGAACATTTAACTCCAAAATTGCTAGAATCTTATAAAGAAGACCTAAAGAATTAGCCCACAATTCAAGTATTTTTGTTATTTTAAATGCAAGTTAAGATGAACATCTTAACATGGACCCATAGACTATGCACCACCCACAATAGATTCTAACGTGAGCTGTGAATGGTGGTTGATAATGACATGTCATTGTACATTCACTGATCCTAACAAATGTGCCATCCTGGGGAGAGGTATTGATAGTGGAGAAGACTGTGTGGGAACTCATATATTTAAAATTTTTAAAAAGTGATATATTTATCTCTTGTTTTTATGAAAGATTTTTGAATTAAAGCGCACTATAGTTGAATGTATATATAAAAAAAGCTGGAGATTAGTAGAGAGTAGTTAGTTATAGACCTTGAATGCCAGATTACAGATTGGGGGTTTATCTTTTAGATAGCCTATGCTCATTAAAGGACTCGTAATTGAGGGAATGACAGGCAAGAAATATTTTAAGAAAATTAGACTGGTAGCAGTACACAGGATATAGTTTCTTGGATCTGGCTGGAGGGAGATTGAAGCCAGATTGATCAAGAGAGGTGTGACATGGTGATTAGTAATCTAGAAATTGTGTGAAATGAGGCTGGATCAGAGTGGTAGCAAGTAGGAATAAAGAAAGAAGAAAAAGGAACAGATATTGTTAGGGCAGAATTGATATAGCAACTTGCCAAGTGAGGCTAAGAAACAAAATATGTCATACAAAATTTCTATTCTTGTCAGGAATAGAAATCTTAGATACAAGCCCACTTTCTGCAGAAAAATAATTTTCATACATTTAGCATATTGTGAATTATTACTAATAAAGGAGATAGTGCTATTTGATAAAAACCCCAGGAAGACATTGTAGATTTTGAGCCCAATTTTATAGAATGATTTGGCTAAAGTGACTCTGAAAGATCACACACTGTAAGTGGTTCCCAAATTACTATAGGAGTTGGGCTGGGGATTTAGCTCAGTGGTTCCGCCTCCTGCTCCAAATACTATAGGAGTACTAGCTGCCTCAACATCCCTTGGTTTGCTGGAGATAAAGAAGATCATGGTTAAGAGCACAGACCTACAGTCTGTAGGTTTGGAACCTGGTCCATTTGCCACGGGCAAGTGACTGCATCACATTTAACTATTAGTGTTGTTCAGCAACTAAGTAAGATAATACATAAAAAGTACTCAGAAAATTGCCTGGCATATTGTAAATGTGAATAAATGACAATTCATTCCATCCTACCTCTGAAATATATTTTATAAATATTCTTTCTTCCAACTGATTGCCAAGCAGTTGCCACCTACCTTTCTGCATTCATATAATACGACTCTGTTTAAACCACTGTACATTTTTATCTTTCTATTTTGATGGTCATGTTTTTAAGTGGTATGTGCTGTTGTTTGAATGTAACTTCCATCCCCCTTCCACCTTCTCTCCTTTCCAGTGAATTGAAGATTACAGGTCCTGGCCCATAAGTATGGGCCCAGGCTGCCTCACCTAGAAACCTACATTAGTGCTCCATGTTCTTGGCCCTCACTTTCCAGCTGTGCTTATTTCCACACCTACTTATGTCCTAAGAAATACCCTTGTCACTTTGTTCAGAAAAATGAATATGCGATCTTATTAATTAAAGCTACATATTTTTTTGAGATTCAAAATTAAATTCATCTTTTTTCTTGTTTCATTATGCTTATTGATACATTTTAGATATAAAATAGTTACATTCATCATTGAGATCTTGTACCATTACCTGAGTATCTTGGTTCTTATTTTTTCCCCCTTCCCCTGCCCTCCCTTCACCCCCTCCACCCTTCCCTATTTGCAAAGATTTTGTTTCCATTTTTTTCCTTTTCTCATATTTTTTTCTTTTCCCTTCTTCCCTTTCCCCTACCCTTCCCACTTCCCCTGCACCTTTAGATCTTTACATCCTATTACACAATATCAATTATACATTTTTAAAATTATAATATCAAGATCAAGGAGATATTACCACAGATTTTACAGAATTTAAAAGGATATAGAAAGCATATTACAAAAATCTGTTTTGAAATAAATTTGACAACTTCTAAGAAGTACTTTGGAAGATAAATTAATGAAGCTAATGCTGGAGGAAATATAAAATTTGAATAGCACCTATTAAAGAAAGTATATTCCTGGCTTGAAAGGCTACCTATACGACAACAACGGGCTCATACACATTTTAACTGATGAATTATATCAAACATTTAAAACAGAAAAAAGAAGGAACACTTCTCTCCTCATTTTAGGAAATCAACATTGTGCTAATAGTAAAACTGGATAAAGATAATAAAAGAAAGTATGAACATAGATAAAAATTTGTTTAACAAAACAAACTATTAGAAGTCAGATCTGGCAGTATGTAGAAAGTGGTTTTATTATAGGGATGGCAGTGTTGACTCAGCATTGGGAGATCCACCCCCATAAGTCATCATTTTAACAGAGAAAAGGAAAAAGCCATATGATCCTGTTAGTAGTTGCAGAAAAAGTATTGGACTAAATTCTACAGCTGTTCATGGTAAAAGCTATCAGGAGACTAGAAGTAGAACAGAACCTTCTCAACGGTAAGACATGTACTCCATACTTCCAGCAAAAATGCCTTATATGAATGGAAAAGATACAATGCTTTCTTCCTAAGGTAGGAACAAGGGCAGATATCTGTCCATTAAACTTTGAAACATAGGCCCAAACCAACATAGTATGGCAAGAAGAAGAAACAATTAAAGCTACAACATTTTTATGCGTAAATAATAGCATCTGTAGGTTTTTGCTTTAAGATTCTTCCTGAGACTTATTCTCCAGTCCTCTTTTGCTGATGCCCTTCAGTGGTTTGCTGGTTTGTAGCCCTGACTTCATATTGAAATCACCTGGGAAACTGGCCCACAGAAGACCAGTTATAATAGAATCTGAGCAATGGGCATGAGCATCTCTACTTTTTAAAAAGCTTCCTACTTGATTCTAAAATTCATCCAAGGTTAAGAATCACTGAATTAGCTTCATCATTGTCATAACCCTTCCCCAGCCCCACCATACAGTCCTGTTAGACAAAGCATTGCTTTATCCACCTGAAGTGAATATAACTTTCCTAGTCTGGCAGAGGTGTTGGGGTGGATGAAGAGAAAGCTCATGTAAGACTCTTGTTTCCTGGGAAATGCTTCTTCTGTTCCCACATTTTGTCAGGGTCTTGTTACTTACTGCCCTGTATTGTGAAAGTTTCCCAAAGAGTGCAGGCATTTTTTTCTCTACCACAATATTGTTTCTAAAAAACTTAGTTTGCAAAATTGCATGTTAAAAATAGCTGAGGGAGAAAATAGAATAGAACCAACCACTCAACACTGATGCAGCTTTGTACCCAGAGCATTGAGAAAAAAAGTTCGCATTAGCTGCAGATCCTAGTGGTAGATATAAAAAATGTGCAAAAGGAGAGTGAAATGCCAGTAGCATTTTCTTCTTTTTTTTTTTTCTGTATTAAATTCTCTTATTGGTACATTGTAGGTATACAACACAATTACATTTCTCACTGGGAATTGTACCTTTATATAATGCATCTTGGTTCTTATTTTTTCCCCATTCCTAGCCCTCCCTTCACCCCCTCCACCCTTCCCTATTTACAAAGACTTTATTTCCATTTTTTCCATTTCTCATCATTTTTCCTTTCCCTTCTTTCCTTTCCCCTGCCCCTCCCACTACCCCTACCCCTTTGAACCTTTTCTTCCTATTTTGCATTATCAATTATTCATTCTAATCATTGGTACATTTTAGGTATACAATATAATGACATTCATCATTGGAAATTTGCACCTTTACATAGTCTCTCTTGGTTCTTATTTTTCACCCTTGCCCAGCCCTCCCTTCAACCCCTCCATTCCTCTCTATGTACAAAGATTTTGTTCCTATTTTTCCATTTTCTCATATTAATCCCATTCCCTTCTATCCTTTTCCCTAGCCCTCTTACTTCCTTCCCCTTTGCCCCTTTCCTTCCTATTTCACATTACCTATTATACATTTAGTCCTTATTTACACTTTCAGTTTATCACACCAGAGAAACTATTTGGTATTTACACATGTGTGTCCTATTTATTTCACTTAAGAGTATCACCTCAATGTGCATCCACTTAGCTATAAATGTCTCTAATTTCTCATTTTTTATGGCTGAGTAGTACTCCATTTTATAAAAAAACCACATTTTCTTTATCCAGTCTCCAGTTGATGGGCATTTGGGCTGTTTCCAAGTTTTAGCTATTACAAACTGTGCTGCTATGAACCCGGGTGCACATATATCACTGTGGTATGATTCTTTGAATTCTTTGGGGAAGATCCCCAGCAGTGGAATAGCGGGGTCAAATGGGACTTCCAGTCCTATTTCTTTGAGGTATCTCCATACTGATTTGCACAGTGCTTGCACCAGTCTACACTCCCACCAGCAGTGGAGCAGGGTTCCTCTTTCCCCACAGCCCCGCCAGCATTTGTTATTGGTTGATTTCATGATAGCAGCCATTCTTTCTGGAGTGAAGTGGAATCTCAGCGTTGTTTTCATTTGCATCTCTCGAATGACCAGTGATGTTGAACATTTTTTCATGTATTTATTTGCTATTTCTACTTCTTTGTCTGAGAAATGTCTGTTCATTTCAGCTGCCCATTTTTGGATTGGGTCTTTAAATTTGGGAGGTCTGATCTTTTGAAGTTCTTTATAGATTCGAGATAGTAGACCTTTGTCTGAGGAAGAGCAGGTGAAGATTTTTTTCCCACATTGTGGGTTGTCTCTTCACACTGCTGGTGGTTTCTCTTGCTGTGCAGAAGCCTTTTAATAAGAAGAGATCCCATTTGTTGATTGTTTTGGCTAGTTCACGGGCAACTGAGGTTTTGTACATAAAATCTTTTCCTACACTGATGTCTTCAAGAGTTCTACCTAACCTCTGTTCCAACTGGTTGAGAGTTTCTATTTTAATATTTAGATCTTTAATCCATTTTGATTTTAGTTTAGTGCATGGTGAGAGATACAGGTCTAGTTTTAATCTTTGGCAAGTTGAGGCCCAATTTTTCCAGCACCATTTATTAAAGAGGCTATCTTTCCTCCAGTGAGAGTGTTTGGCTCCTTTGTCAAAGATGAGATGGCTGAGTGTGTCTGACGTTGTTTCTGCATCTTCTAATCTGTTCCACTGGTCCTCAGGTCTGTTTCTTTGCCAGCATCATGCTGTTTTTATCACAGTAGCTTTGTAGTATAGTTGCAGGTTGGGGATTGTGATACTGCCTGCCATGTCTCTGTTACCTAGAATTGCTTTTGCTATTCTGGGTCTCTTCTTGTTCCAAAGGAATTTTTGGATTGTTTTCTCGAGGTCTATGAGTATGCTGCTGTGATCTCAATTGGAATTGCATTAAATCTATATAGCAGTTTTGGAAGTATGGGCATTTTCACTCTATTAATCCTTCCTACCCAGGAGCAGGGGATGTCTGTCGATTTTCTGATATCATCTTCAATCTCTCTTTTCAGAGTGCCATAGTTTTCAGAGAAGAGGTCTTTGATTTCTTTTGTTAGGGTGATTCCTAGGTATTTCAGTTTTTTGGATCCTATTGTGAAAGGAATTATTTGCCCTATTTCTCTCTCAGTGAGTCTGTCATTGGTGTAGAGGAAAGCTATTGATTTTTGTGTGTTGACCTTGTAAGCAGCTACTTGACTGAATTTGGTTATTAAGTCTAGAAGACTTTTGGTGGAGTTCTTGGGGTCTTCTATATAGAGTATCATGTCATCTGCTAATAATGACAATTTGACTTCTTCATTACCTATCTTTATTCCTTTTATTTCTTTTTCTTGTCTAATTGCCGTGGCTAATGTTTCCCGAACTATATTGAACAAGAGTGGTGATAGTGGACATCCTTGTCTTGTTCCTGATTTGAGTGTGAAGGATTTCAGTTTTTGCCCATTTAGTATGATATTGGCTGTTGGTTTTTCATAGATGGCTTCTATCAGTTTGAGGTAGAGACCATCTATTCCAATTTTTTGTAGGATTTTTATCATAAATGCATGTTGGATTTTGTCAAATGCTTTTTCTGCATCTATGGAGATAATCATATGGTTTTTGTCCTTGGCTCTATTGATATAGTGTATTACATTGATTGATTTTTGTATATTGAACCATCCCTGAATCTCTGGGATGAATCCCACTTGATCAGGGTGTATGATCTTCTTGATGATCTTCTGCATTCTGTTTGCCAGTATCTTATGAAGGATTTTTGCATGTATGTTCATTAGTGAGATTGGCCTATAGTTCTGTTTTTCAGTTGGGTCTTTCTCTGCTTTGGGGATCAAGTTTATGCTTGCTTCCAGGAATGAATTTGGGAGTATTGTTTCCCTTTCAATTTCACTGAAGAGTTTAAACAGTAGTGGCAGCAGTTCCTCTCTAAATGTCTTGTAGAATTCAGCAGTGAAGCCATCAGAGCCCGGGCTTTTCTTAGTTGATAAGTTTTTAATTACACTTTCAATTTCATTGGTTGATATTGGGTTGTTCAGAATTTTTAGGTCTTCTTCATTCAACTTTGGTAATTCATATGTATCTACGAATCTGTCCATTTCTTCTGTGTTGTCCATCTTATTGGCGTATAGGTTCTGGAAGCAGGTATTGATGATCCTCTGGATTTCTGCTGGGTCTGTTGTCATTTCACCCTTTTCATTCCTAATTGCATGGATTTGGGCCTTTTCTTTCCTGTTTATGACAAGGTTGGCTAAAGGTTTGTCAATTTTGTTGATTCTTTCGAAGAACCAACTCTTGGGTTCATTGATTTTTTTGTATCATTCTCTTAGTCTCCATTTCATTGATTTCTCCTCGATCTTTATAATTTATTCCCTTGTATGAGCTTTGGGGTTGTCCTGCTCTTCTTTTTCCAGAAGCTTGAGGTTCGGCATCAGGTTGTTTAATTGGGATCGTTCTGTTTTCCTAATATGCGTATTCACTGCTCTGGATTTCCCTCATAAGACTGCTTTCATTGTGTCCCGTAGATTCCGATATGTTGTATTGTCATTGTCATTTAATTGAAGGAACTGTCTGATTTCTTCTTTAATTTCCTCTGTGACCCATTGGTTATTCAGAAGTGTGTTGTTCAATTTCCACGTGTTTATGAACTTTTTTGAGTTTCTTTTGCTATGGATCTCCAATTTCATCGCACTATGGTCTAATAATGTACAGGGGATAACTTCAGTTCCTTGCCAGCAGCATTTTCGTTAGAGCAAAGGTGGCAGGTGCTGAGATAGTGCAGAGGGAAGTGGAGCTCCAAGCCAGTGGGCCAGAGGCTGGGTACCGGTGGCAAGGTAACCAGCAGGGACTCTTGGTGGCAGCACTTGCTTTTTAAGTTTGGTTAAATGCAAATGAAAGGATTCCTACTGCTGCTTTTATAGCAGAACTGAGAGCTCTTTTCTTTCTGGCTGTCCTGGCTTTGCTTGCACAGGAAAATTCTCTGGAAACCAATACAACTTTTGTGTTATATTGACTTCATTTTTCTCTTTATTAGGCACTTAATTACTTTGCTTCTGGAAAAAATAAGTTTGCCTTCCTTGCTGCACATGTTGGAGCAAAAAAGATTGAATTTTGCAATTTGTTATCCTAGACTAATTTATGATATTAGAGAGTTAGGATCTCTCCTACTAGGCCATAAGCTCCATGGGACCAAGGATGGTGACTGTTTTGACTTACCATCCTACTAGGTGTTTGTTCAGTGAATGAATGATTTAGGTAAGCTCTCTAAAGAAAATGGTGGGGGTGATAGAAACAGTGGATATGGTTTGTAAAAATGGAATAATGCAAATGACATAGCAGAAAGTGATGTAACAGAAAGTTTAAGAAGCAGTCACTCCTGATCTTCTGTCAGGAGTCTTGTCACACTCTAATACTACTATAATTTTTGCAGATCTTTTTGAAATGTATCAGTTTTCTATTGTTTCATAACACTACCCTAAAATTTATTGGCTTAAAACAATGAACATTCATTAGTTTATGAGGTTCAGGAACTAGGGAGTGACTTTGCAGTATAGTTTTGGCTCCAGGTCTCTCATGTGATGACAATGAAGGAGTCAACCAGTCTTCATCACTGCAGACTAGACACTGGGGCCACAGGATCTACTGCCAAGGTGGCTTACTGTTGTGACTGGCAAGTTGATGCTGGCTGGTGTCAGGAAGCTCTTCAGTCCCTTACTATAGGGAGCTCTGCATAGATGCTTCATTCCCAGAGAAAGTGTTCAAATAGAGAGCAATGTAGAGGTAACTTACCTTAGAAGTTACCTATAATTTAGCCTTAGAAGTTATAACACCACCATTTCTGCAGTATTTTACTCAGCTCAGTTCTGCTTACTGTGGGAGGGGACCATACAGGGGTGTGCATACCAGGAGAGGATGAGTGGTAGAGGCCATCTTGAAGGCTAGCCACCACACACATGCATCTACTGTTGTAGTTGTGAATAGATGTAGCCCTATGTCTTTTCATTCACTTAATATTATATGTTTTCCATGTTACTTACTATCTGTTATTTTTATAGTGACTATACATGACTCCCTAGTTTCGTTTGTTCAAAGCATGAGATTATAAAAGTTACACGTTTTCTTTACAACTTGATCCAGCAGGTTCTGAATACTTTTCATGTGCTATGCACATGGTAAGGATTTTAAATTTGTCAATAAATTCCTGAATATAAAAATGTAAACTAGATACAATGGTTACAGTAGCATATATGGGGATCTTTTTTTTCATAATTTGATTACTGTTCTAGTATTCTTTGACAATTATTATGATTGTATTGCAGGTAAGGATTCTTTAAACCTTTTTCTCCTTTGTTACTTTGTCAGATAAAATTTTTTTTTAAATAATAACATTTATTTAGCACTTCATAAGTGCTTACATATAAAAATATTCAACAATACCCAGAGTAAAGACAGATCAAAATATGAGGGTTAACACAGCTGTGCATTTTAAGTTGAGGTTGCATTTTTCTTACTGTCTAGATTAGAAAACACCCAGAAAGTTCATTTTAAGTCATTCTAAGAATTTTCAACCCGAGGTAAAGATTTCCCAGAACATGAGGGTAATTCGAGCGAGTACCTAATTTTCTTTATAAAGAAGTATCAACACCTCTTCTTTCTCGTGCCAAGTTAAATTTTTCTGGTAAGCCTGTGTACTCCAGTTTGATTTCTTCCTGAGCTTAAAGAGCATTCTTAATCCTAATTTTCCTTTTTATTATGTAGCTAACAGCCTTATGCTATCTATACTGCAAGATGCTCCTCACAGGAGAAATGTAGGAGGTTTTTCACTGGTAGAGTCTGCTGAAATGGATACAGATCTTCACAAACATATGTACTACCCAAAAGTTTAGTCATACTTTAAATTCCAGATCACTCTGAGTTGCGCCCTTCTGCATTAAAAGTCTTTAAGTTTCCAGTCTAGGTTTTATTCATGAGGCTTTTGTTATAAGTTATCCTTCATTAGTTTTCAGTTAGGTTTCAATTAGCACTGTCATTGTGTATATTCATCCAGCTAACCACATTTTTTATTCTCAACCAAATATCTATGTTTAGCCAAACAAAGATTCTGGAAATCAAACCAAAGCTTAGTGGCAGTTTGTTTCAAATGAGGTAATAAAGTGAGACCTCAGCTTGCACAGGCTCAAGCAAGACTTGATATAAGGGAGAACTTTCTAAAATTCTTCAGGATAAGGCATCATGCAGATGGCTTCTTATTTTGCCTTAAGCAGTGTCAATTCCAAGATTACCAGATCCTACATTCAAAAAAGTGCATGAAAATAAATACCAAAAAGCAGAACCTATGCATGAGCTGCATTCACCACCACTTGGGAGTTTGCTAAGCCACTATTCTCTAAGAACATGAAATATTTTTGCAAAAACTTATATTTTATCTTTCCAGAACTTCATTTTATTCTCCAAAAGCAGAGACTGCTGAATCTTCTTAAGGAGAGGAGGAAAAAAAAAAAAAAAAGAGGGAAGATTTATCTTTGATCACGCATGAGTTGATTCTGAAAATGTAGAAAAAAGTAAAGAGGCTTGATTGCAATGTGCCACTGTTTGGAACAGTGGATGGTATAGGAGACAACTGGGCTCTTTCATATAAAATGGTAATTTCTCCTCTACAGATTCCCCCTTTCATATAGAAATGGCTGTAGTTTCCAGTCATGGCAAGGGCCGGGCTGTGTTTCTTCCACCAAAAGCTCTGCTAGCTGACAGAGACCACGGAGCTGCTGTGGCCCTGCATGTCCCCCAGCTCCTTCTGTAGCCTGACATTCTTCTCCTCTTCCAACAGCCTCCTCTTCACAGTCCGTAGCTCCTGCTGGGCTTCACATTTAATGTCATTGGCCACCACCACTGCAGTCCGTAGGTCTGCCTGGAACCACCTCCATTCCTCAGTCCCCTCCTTTATCTATTTTGTCAGGGTCTTTAGCTGCAGTTCCAGGTCTGTTTGTCAGATAAAATTAACCCCTTTGATCAAATATGGGAAAGCTCATATGTAGTATTTTCTTATATGTTCAACTTTAGTTTTTGTTTCAGAAATAGGATTCAGATTAATTCAGCTGGGTGGGGGAAGAGTAAAAAATTATTAAGTGATCTCTTTTGTTGAAAAGAGTGCCATGACTTAAATTGTTTAACTTTCTTAAGCTCTTAACAAGTATAACTAACATACATCTAAAATCTTGTTTATGATTATACATTAGCTTACAACTCTTTACTTTTCATAGATAAGCAGTTTTCCAAAATTTCTAGACACATTTACCATCTTAATGGCCTTGACATTGTGTCCTCTTTTTTCTATATCTTATTTTCGTCTACTTTAGTTTTCTGATTTTTGAGCTAGTCTTTAATCCTTTTGGAATTCTGTCTAAATTTATGTGTGCTTTTTTTGATGTGGAAGTAAAGCCTATATCAAATACTTTAAGCACCCAGGTAAATAGCATTAGTAAAGTGTAATATAACTTATAATAATAGACTTTCAAATTTTACCTAAGTTGATATTTATTTTTATTCAGATTTTTGTTTTGTTCTGTTTTTTTGTTTTTTGGTACCAGGGACCGAACTCAGGTCCTTGCACTTGCACAGCAGGTGGTGAAACCACTGAGCTAAATCCCTGGCCCTTTATTCAGATTTTTGTTGTAGTTGTACTTATTGTGATTTGCAGGCTTGTAAGTCATTTACTGGAGTAGATGGTCCATCTAACTAAAAGTTGTGTGGGACCAGCATATGTCTTGAACATTAGCTATGAAATGATCACAAAGGACTTAGAAAACTTATTAAAACCATGTCATTGCTATTTTAGTTTGTTGAACAAAGTTGGCTCTGCTTTTTCTACAGAAGTTTTGGCCACTGTGATGTAAACTGTAGAGCCATATTTTGTATTGTTCAATATATTTCCCAAACTGTTTGTATGTAAAGTAGGGGTTGGATATACAAGTTGAACAAAGCAAGTTACACAAGCAAGGTGTTCTGTTAAGTGACAGTAGTTCTTCTTGTTTTGCTGCTGAAATAACATTCATATATTTGTGGGGAGCATAACCTATGAGTCACCAGTTTGAATTATTCTTATTGTATAATTTCTGTATAATACATATTGTTAGAACAATAGACTCATTTGAAATGATTATATTTTTTTATTATCTAGTTTCTTTTAAAAACACTTCTCTCCAGCCCCCAGCAAAGGCCCATTAACAGAATTTATCCCTGGTCTTAGAATAAATGCTCTATTCCTAGAACAAATGCTCTCTTGGCCCCTCACTGACTGCTGGGTTTCCAGAAGTAGGGTTGGTATTTAGCTAGTTTGCCCCAGTTAGGTTGAACTGTTTGTAACTAGATGCTCTGACTGGCTGGTCTTCATGTGCTGTGGGGTACATTTCCTATTCCTTAGCAGTGTTTTCAAGACTGGGGGTTGGAATCTCTGAGTAAGTATTGCTCTGCCTTCATTTCCCACCATTCTGTAATTGTTTCAGATGTTCCTATTTTGGGGGCACCTTCCACAAGTGCCTCTGTTTGGATACGTTCTTCATTGACTTTGCTATAGTCATTCTTTGATTTAAGTAATGATTTTAAGATTATTCTTGAAGATTTAGGGGAAAGTTCCTTTGTGAAACCTTTGCTGGCCTCTTCCCCTTTTACTGTTACCTCCTCTGCTTTTATGGCACTCATTACTTTGCCTATAATTATTGCTTACAAATCTACCTTCTGAACTATGGATTTATTCATGGTGCCTAGGACTGGTAGGCACTAAAGAAACATTTAAGTTTATGGAAAAAAATTACTTTTTACTAGTCAGAAAAATCAGAGTTCAATTCCAGGCCTGCCATTTACCAGCAGAGTGAAAGTGAAGAAATTAATTGTCCATAGTCTCAAGGTACTAATCTACATATGCACTGAAAATAGAAGCAAGTTGAATATTAAGCAAGATAATATGTGGCATACTAATGTTGCCAGGTATATAGATGTTCAATAAATGTTATACCCTCCCAGTTAAATTTGGTTGAAAAGGTTTTTTTTTGCTTTTCTTTTTTTCTCTTTGAACTGTAATAGTTAAAAAGAAGACAGTATTTGTCTGAAAACTCCTGCTACTTTACTGGTTTGAATGCTTTTCAGAGGAAGGCTGCCTTTTGAGGTGGGACCCCAGTGATTAGCACCATGCTAGGCACAAAAAGTATGTGAAATAAATATTTGTCTAGATATTTGTACACTAAGTATTTGCAGAAGGGAGCTGTGGTGGGAAAGACCATCTCCCCTTCCTTGTCCTGGGCAGAAGGTCACTTGTTTTCCTGCTGTAGCATAAACTCCAGAACCACTGGAGAGCCAGTAGGTGGTGGGGAGTGTTCCTTCTCAGCCTTCCCTTGCGAAAAGTCAAAGTGCCAAGCCCTGCCCTGGACCAAGGCTACAGAGACTGCAACACAGTTTGGGGCAGCAAATAAATGTGTGAGGAAAAGAGGGTTCTCTTTAGAGGCATAAAACAAAAATACTGTGGTCATTTTCCGAACTAATTAATTAACTAATTAACTCATCATGACCCAGAGATTAAAGGAGACTTTGAATTGCCCTTTACCAAACAACAAAGTCACTTAGAAGTTAGATATTATTCTTTGTTAGAGAAAATGACAGAAAAGTTAATGAAAGACAATTTTTTATATCAGTACTGGAAATTCTTTTGCAGTTTTCTTATTTGTGCTCTTGGCTTCACCCTACAACTGAAGGCTTTAGAAATTACAGAGATGTTTGAAAGTACTAACCCAGCCACTGCGAGTACTAAAAGAAGCAATGTCTGCAGGATTTGGTGATTTACATATGGGGTCTATATATAGATAGTGCTTATTGTTTGATTGTGAGAAAGGTTTTTCCTGGATTTTCTTTTTTTTTTTTTTTCTGCTGTCTTTTCAATACATGTTCTCAACATTTTTTCCATTCTCTGGGTGTCGTTTTATGTCTTTTTAGCACTTGAAATTTCTCCAGCAACAGACATTTTTATTTTCTTGCCTTATTTTTGACAGCCCACAAGGTGGATTCCTGTATGCCTGTTTCCTGGGAGATACCACATGTTCTGTCTTTCAGAATGCCTCATTTCTTACTTCTCAACACTTAAAAGCTTTTCTTTTGCATCTGCTTGACATTTTTGAAACAGGGCAATTAGCTGTGTTTGGGATGCTGAATTTTTTTTTTTTTATAGAAAAGTTAACATTTGCAGAAGAATAGCAAAACACAACTTGTGGGATAACAAATGTGGTGAACTGAGGTAGCTGGTGTATGCTGGAGATGTTTTTTTTTTTATGGGCTTGGTTCGGCTATGTATGATTTCTTGCAACTGAAATCATTCATAAGAACAATGAAATGTGCATTATACTTGTATTGTTTTCTTTTTTAATATGATTAGTACATGTGGTTCACCATCCCACCATCTTCCCAAAAGTCCTCCTACCTATCTTTAATTTTGCTCTTTAAATTATTTATACTTTGGATTTCTCATATTGTATTGTTTTCTAAGATACAAATTGTTTCTGGAAAAAATTTGCGTCTTCTAAACAAGCTTTATCAAGAATAAATTGTACTTGATAGGTTCTATTAATTTTTTTTCCCATTAAGTTTATTGGTACATTTTAGGTATAAAATACAGTTACATTCATTATTGGGACCTTGTACCATTACATGAGTATCTTGGTTCTTATTTTTTTCCCTCTTCCCTTGCCCTCCCTTCACCCCCTCCACCCTTCCCTATTTGCAAAGATTTTGTTTCAATTTTTTTCCTTTTCTCATATTTTTTCTTTTCCCCTACCCCTTTCACTTCCCCTGCTCCTTTAGCCCTTTTCTTCCTGGTACACAATATCAATTATACATTTTTAAAATTACACTATCAAGATCTAGGAAACATTACCACAGATTTTACAGAATTTAAAAGGATATAGAAAGCATATTACAAAAATCTGTTTTGAAATAAATTTGACAACTTCTAAGAAGTACCTTGGAATTAATGAAACTAACACTGGAAGAAATATAAAATTTGAACAGCACCTATTAAAGAAAGTATATTCTTAGCTTGAAAACCTACCCATATGACAACAACAGGCTCATATACATTTTGACTGATAAATTATATCAAACATTTAAAGCAGAAAAAAGAAGGAACACTTCTCCCCTCATTTTAGGAAATCAACATTGTGCTAATACTAAAACTGGATAAAAATAATAGATGAAAAAAGTATGAACACAGAAATTTGTTTAACAAAAACTCTTAGAAGTCAGATCTGGTGGTATGTAGAAAGTGGTTTTATTATAGGGATGGCGGTGTTGGTTCAGCATTGGAAGATACACCCCCAAAAGTCATCATTTTAACAGAGGAAAGGAAAAAGCCATATGACCCTGTCAGTAGTTGGAGAAAAAGTTTTGGACTAAATTCTACAGTGGTTCATGGTAAAAGCTATCAGGAGACTAGAAGTAGAACAGAACCTTCTCAACAGATCAAAGACATGTACTCTATACTTCCAGCAAAAATGCCTTATATAAATGGAGGAGATACAGTGCTTTCTCCCTAAGGTGGGGAACAAGGGCAGATAGGCCTACTCTTCATCTGTCCATTAAACTTTGAAACATAGGTCCAAACCAAAATAGTCTGGCAATAAAATGACACAATTAGGATAGGATTGGCAAGGTAGAAGCAAAATCTTTTTATGTAGATGAAATGATTATCTACAGAGAAAATACTAAGAAATCTCCAGAAGCCCCTAGAACTTGTATTTGAATTTAGCAGGATTAGAAAACACAAGGTATATATAAAAATTTAGGTCTAGGTATACTTGCTATAAATGAACAATTGGATATTCAAATTTAAAAGTTATGTAGGAGTACAAAGGACCTAGGAAAAGAAAAAGAAAAACACATTGTTGGAAGACATTTAGTACCTAATTTTAAGACTTTCTTTAAAGCTACAGTAATCAAAGCAGTGTTGGTGTAAGGAAAGACATATAGATCATTGGAATAAAACAGAGAATCTAGAAATAGAACCACACATATATGGTCCACTGAGCTTTGAAAGATTATTTAACATTAACATTTTATAGAACATAACCTCAATTGAAGAGCAGAGGAAAAGATAGTGTTTTCAGCAAATGGCTCTAGAACACCTGGTATCTGTATATAAAAAACCTCAACCCTTTATTTTCATACATAAAAATAACTTGAAAGGATCTATGGACCTAAATATGAAAGCCTAAAAGTATAAAACTTTAAGAAGAAATTATAAGGGAAAATGTTTATGAATTTAGGCAAGAACTTCCTAGGATTCAAAAAACATGATGTATAAAAGAAAAAAATTGATAAATGAGATTCCATCAAAATTTAGAACTTTAAATGACATCATTAAAATGAAAAGTAGTCCTTAAACAGACCATATTTATAGTACATATAACCTATGTCCAGAATATATAAAGAACTCTTACAGCTCGTTAATACACAACCCAATTAAAAGGTAGACACAAGAAGATGATAAATAGCCAGAACAGCACAAGGAAAGGTGTGCAACTCTAGAATCAGAAAAATACTAATCAGTACAATAACAAGATTGAGTTATGCACTCATTAGGGAGATGAAGTTAAAAGTTTTAAAAGCCTTGTCATGACTTTTTCTTTTTGTTGGATTCTCCCCCTTTGTGTTTAATTTGTCACGCCTAACAGATTCATTCTGCTGGGTGTCCTGGGGTTGTGATCCTCATTGTCTTTCCCTAGGATATTGTCTAAACTTTTTTGGAGTGCTGGTTTGGGATTCATGAAGTTCCTAAGGTGCTCTTTGTCATGAAAGTATCTTATTTCTCCATCAATTTTGAAGTTTTGCAGGGTACATCAATCTGTGTTGGAGGCTGTTTTCCTTTAGGGCTTGAAATACATCACTCCAAGCTCTTCTTACCTTGAGGGTTTGCACTGAGAAATCTGTTGTGATTCTGATGGGCTTTCCTTTGTATGGGATTTGTTTCTTTTCTCTCACTGCTTGTAGAATTTTGTTCTTCTGTTGGATTTCTGGAATCCTAACTATTATATGCCTATGTGTAGACTTTGTTTGATCAAGGCTATTTGGAGTCCTATATGCCTCATTGATCTGTATGTCAAGTTCTGTTCCCCTGCTTGGGAATTTTTCTGCCATCACTTCTGTAAATAGTTTCTTAATGTCATCTGCACTCTCTCCTGTTTCTTCTTTGACTCCAGTCAGTCTTATGTTATTCTTCTTTGCATTGTCTAGGAGCTGCTGGATTGATTTCTCATGGTCCCTTATAATTTTAAAGCAATTTTTCTTTTCCTGGTCATTAATTGCAATCTTATCTTCTATATCTGAAATTCTGTCCTCATATTGGTTCATTCTGCTGCATAGACTGTCAGTGGAGTTTTTAATCTCCTGAAAATCTGTTTGTATTTGTTTTATGAATTCCATTTTTTTCCTGTGTTGGGATTCCATCATGTTCCTCAGCTCCTCTATTTTATTATCTGTGTCCACTGTAGATTTATTAATCATGTCTTGCACTATGAACACAGTCTCTGCTCTTATCTGAGAAATTATTTCTGATTTCATTTTTTCCAGATCCTCTATTGTTGCAGGTTTAGGGAGTCCAGGTGGTTGAATATCAGATTGTTCCATCTCATTTCCCTTTAGGGTTGCTTTAGGTGATCTGGAAGTCTGTTTTTCAGGCTTGTTTACGTGTCTTCTCATTTCAATGTGTGTGGGGGGGTTGCTGCTGAAGCCTGCCTGGCTCACCTCCTCTGCCCTGGGAACAGTGGAATGGTGGCCAGGGAGCCTCCTCCTGGATGCTGGGATTGGCTCATCTCTGCCCTGGGAGCGGTGGAATGGCAGCCCGGGAGCCTCCTCCTGGGTGGTGGGATTGGCTCCAGCTCTATTAATTTATTTTTATTCTTATTTTTATTTTTTGGTACCAGGGATTGAACTCGGGTCCTTGTGCTTGCACAGCAGTCAGTGAAACTCTATTAATTTTTTTTTTGTATTTACATCATTTTTCATGCCATTAAGTTTATTGGTGCATTTTAGGTATACATTATTATTCCCAATCACATTCATGATTGGGAATTTGTACCTGTACACGATATATCTAGATTCTTGTTTATCCCCATGCCCCTTCCTTCCTTTCCACCCATCCACCGCTCCCTATTTACAAAAACTTTGTTTCCATTTTTTCTTTTCTCATATTTTTTCCTTCCCTTCTTTCCTTTCCCCAACCTCCCTTCCTACTTCCCCTTCGCTTTTGGACCTTTCCTTCCTATTTTACATTATTTATTATATAGTTTGGTCCTCGTTTACTCTTTTTTTTTTTTGTATTAAATTCTTTTATTGGTATATTGTAGGTATACAACACACTTACATTTCTCATTGGGAATTGTACCTTTACATGATGCATCTTGGTTCTTATTTTTTCCCCATTCCTAACCCTCCTTTCACGCCCTCCACCCTTCCCTATTTACAAAGACTTTATTTCCATTTTTTCCATTTCTCAGCATTTTTCCTTTCCCTTCCTTCCTTTCCCCTGCCCCTCCCATTTCCCCTACCACTTTGGACCTTTTCTTCCTATTTTAAATTATCAATTATTCATTCTAATCATTGGTGCATTTTAGATATACAATATAATGACATTCATCATTGGAAATTTGCAACTTTACATAGTCTCTCTTGGTTCTTATTTTTCACCCTGGCCCAGCCCTCCCTTCAACCCCTCCAGTCCTCCCTATTTACAAAGATTTTGTTCCTATTTTTCTATTTTCTCATATTAATCCCATTCCCTTCTATCCTTTCCCCTAGCCCTCCCACTTCCTTCCCCTTTGCCCCTTTTCTTCCTATTTCACAGTACCTATTATACATTTAGTCCTTATTTACACTTTCAGTTTCTCACACCAGAGAAACTATTTGGTATTTATATATGTGTGTCCTATTTATTTCACTTAAGAGTATGGCCTCAATGTGCATCCACTTAGCTATAAATGTCTCTAATTCCTCATTTTTTATGGCTGAGTAGTACTCCATTTTATAAAAAAATCACATTTTCTTTATCCAGTCTCCAGTTGATGGGCATTTGGGCTGTTTCCAAGTTTTAGCTATTACAAACTGTGCTGCTATGAACATGGGTGCACATATATCACTGTGCTATGATTCTTTTAATTCTTCGGGGAAGATCCCCAGCAGTGGAATAGTGGGGTCAAATGGGACTTCCAGTCCTATTTCTTTGAGGTATCTCCACACTGATTTGCACAGTGCTTGCACCAGTCTACACTCCCACCAGCAGTGGAGCAGGGTTCCTCTTTCCCCACAGCACCGCCAGCATTTGTTATTGGTTGATTTCATGATAGCAGACATTCTTTCTGGAGTGAAGTGGAATCTCAGCATTGTTTTCATTTGCATCTCTCGAATGACCAGTGATGTTGAACATTTTTTCATGTATTTATTTGCTATTTCTACTTCTTTGTCTGAGAAATGTCTGTTCATTTCAGCTGCCCATTTTTGGATTGGGTCTTTAAATTTGGGAGGTCTGATCTTTTGAAGTTCTGTATAGATTCGAGATAGTAGACCTTTGTCTGAGGAAGAGCAGGTGAAGATTTTTTCCCACATTGTGGATTGTCTCTTCACAGTGTTGGTGGTTTCTCTTGCTGTGCAGAAGCTTTTTAATAAGAAGAGATCCCATTTGTTGATTGTTTGGGCTAGTTCACGGGCAACTGAGGTTTTGTACATAAAATCTTTTCCTACACTGATGTCTTCAAGGGTTCTACCTAACCTCTGTTCCAACTGGTTCAGAATTTCTATTTTAATATTTAGATCTTTAATCCATTTTGATTTTAGTTTAGTGCATGGTGAGAGATACAGGTCTAGTTTTAATCTTTGGCAAGTTGAAGCCCAATTTTTTCAGCACCATTTATTAAAGAGGCTATCTTTCCTCTAGTGAGGGTGTTTGGCTCCTTTGTCAAAGATGAGATGGCTGAGTGTGTCTGATGTTTCTGCATCTTCTAGTCTATTCTACTGGTCCTCAAGTCTGTTTCTTTGCCAGTAGCATGCTGTTTTTATCACAGTGGCTTTGTAGTATAGTTGCAGGTTGGGGATTGTGATACCCCCTGCCATGTCTCTGTTACCTAGAATTGCTTTTGCTATTCTGGGTCTCTTCTTGTTCCAAAGGAATTTTTGGATTGTTTTCTTGAGGTCTATGAAGTATGCTGCTGGGATCTCAATTGGAATTGCATTAAATCTATATAGCAGTTTTGGAAGTATGGCCATTTTCACTATAATAATCCTTCCTACCCAGGAGCAGGAAATGTCTGTCCATTTTCTGATATCATCTTCAATCTCTCTTTTCAGAGTGCCATAGTTTTCAGAGAAGAGGTCTTTGATTTCTTTTGTTAGGGTGATTCCTAGGTATTTCAGTTTTTTGGATGCTATTGTGAAAGGAATTATTTGCCCTATTTCTCTCTCAGTGAGTCTATCATTGGTGTAGAGGAAAGCTATTGATTTTTGTGTGTTGACCTTGTAAGCAGCTACTTGACTAAATTTGGTTATTAAGTCTAGAAGACTTTTGGTGGAGTTCTTGGGGTCTTCTATATAGAGTATCATGTCATCTGCTAATAATGACAATTTGACTTCTTCATTACCTATCTTTATTCCTTTTATTTCTTTTTCTTGTCTAATTGCCGTGGCTAATGTTTCCCGAACTATATTGAACAAGAGTGGTGATAGTGGACATCCTTGTCTTGTTCCTGATTTGAGTGTGAAGGATTTCAGGTTTTGACCATTTAGTATGATATTGGCTGTTGGTTTTTCATAGATGGCTTCTATCAGTTTGAGGTAGAGACCATCTATTCCAATTTTTTGTAGGGTTTTTATCATAAATGCATGTTGGATTTTGTCAAATGCTTTTTCTGCATCTGTGGAGATAATCATATGGTTTTTGTCCTTGGCTCTATTGATACAGTGTATTACATTAATTGATTTTCGCATATTGAACCATCCCTGCATCTCTGGGATGAATCCCACTTGATCAGGGTGTATGATCTTCTTGATGATCTTCTGCATTCTGTTTGCCAGTATCTTATGAAGGATTTTTGTATCTATGTTCATTAGTGAGATTGACCTATAGTTCTGTTTTTCAGTTGGGTCTTTCTCTGCTTTGGGGATCAAGTTTATGCTTGCTTCCAGGAATGAATTTGGGAGTATTGTTTCCCTTTCAATTTCACTGAAGAGTTTAAACAGCAGTGGCAGCAGTTCCTCTCTAAATGTCTTGTAGAATTCAGCAGTGAAGGCATCAGGGCCTGGGCTTTTCTCAGTTGATAAGTTTTTAATTACATTTTCAATTTCATTGGTTGATATTGGGTTGTTCAGAATCTTTAGGTCTTCTTCGTTCAACTTTGGTAATTCATATGTATCTACGAATCTGTCCATTTCTTCTGTGTTGTCCATCTTATTGGCGTATAGGTTCTGGAAGCAGGTATTGATGATCCTCTGGATTTCTGCTGGGTCTGTTGTCATTTCACCCTTTTCATTCCTAATTGCATGGATTTGGGCCTTTTCTTTCCTGTTTATGACAAGATTGGCTAAAGGTTTGTTAATTTCGTTGATTCTTTCAAAGAACCAACTCTTGGGTTCATTGATTTTTTTGTATCATTCTCTTAGTCTCCATTTCATTGATTTCTCCTCGATCTTTATAATTTATTCCCTTGTATGAGCTTTGGGGTTGTCCTGCTCTTCTTTTTCCAGAAGCTTGAGGTTCAGCATCAGGTTGTTTAACTGGGCTCGTTCTGTTTTCCTAATATGCATATTCACTGCTATGAATTTCCCACATAAGGCTGCTTTCATTGTGTCCCATAGATTCCGATATGTTGTATTGTCATTGTCATTTAATTGAAGGAACTGTGTGATTTCTTCTTTAATTTCCTCTGTAACCCATTGGTTATTCAGAAGTGTGTTGTTCAATTTCCACATGTTTATGAACTTTTTTGAGTTTCTTTTGCTATGGATCTCCAATTTCATCGCACTATGGTCTGATAATATACAGGGGATAACTTCAATTCCTTTGCACTTCCTTAAACATGTTCTCTGTGTGAGTATGTGGTCTATTTTTGAGAATGACCCATGTGCAGCTGAGAAGAATGTGTATTCTGATTTTGTGGGGTGGACGACTCTGTAAACATCTGTTAAGTTCATTTGTTCAAGAGTTCTATTGAGTTCTATTATTTCATTACTTATTTTTAGTCTAGTTGATCTATCTATTTGTGACAGTGGGGTGTTGAGGTCTCCCACTGCAATAGTATTAGTGCATATATGACTTTTCATGTCCGTTAGTATTTGTTTTATATAGTTGGGTGCACTAGTGTTTGGTGCATAGATATTTATGATTGTCATCTCCTCCTCTTGGATTGTTCCCTTTCCAAGGATGTAGTGTCCTTCTTAGTCTCTCTTAATCAGTGTTGGTTTGAAATCTACTTGATCTGCCAAGAGGATAGCTACTCCTGCTTTTTTTCGGGTTCCTGTCGCATGCAGTATTGTTTTCCACCCTTTAACTTTCAGTCTATGAGTTTCCTTTTGAATTAAGTGTGTTTCTTGTATGCAGCATATTGTTGGATTTTGCTTCTTGACCCATTCTGCCAGTCTATTTCTTTTGATTGTTGAATTGAGACCATTAACATTGATGGTTATAACTGAAACGTATTGACTTGTCATTGCCATGACTTTTTCTTTTTGTTGGGTTCTCCCCCTTTCCATTTAATTTCTTGTCATGCCAGATGGGTTCATTCTGCTTTGCTTCCTGGGGTTGTGATCCTCAATGTCTATTCCTAGGATATTGTGTAAAATTCTTTGGAGTGCTGGTTTGGTATTCACGAAGTTCCTAAGGTGCTCTTTGTCATGAAAGTATCTTATTTCTCTCTCTATTTTGAAAGATAGTTTTGCAGGGTACATCAATCTGGGTTGGAGGCTGTTTTCTTTTAGGGCTTGGAATATGTCACTCCAAGCTCTTCTTGCCTTGTTGGTTTGTGTTGAGAAGTCTGCTGTGATTCTGATGGGCTTTCCTTTGTATGTGATTTGTGTCTTTTCTCTGACTGCTTGTAGAACTTTGTTCTTCTGTTGTGTTTCTGGAATCTTAATAATTATATGCCTATGTGTAGATTTTTTTTGATCAAGGCTATTTGGAGTCCTATATTCCTCCTTTATCTGAATGTCAAGCTCTTTTCCCCTGCTTGGGAAGTTTTCTGCCATTATTTCTGTGAAGAGATTTTTTATGTCATCTTCACTCTCTCCTGTTTCTTCATTGAGCCCAATCAGTCTTATGTTATTTTTTTTGCATCATCTAGCAGCTGCTGGATTGACTTCTCATGTTCCCTTATCATTTTGAAGCAATTTTTCTTTCCCTGATCACTAATTGCAGTCTTATCTCTATATCTGAAATTCTGTCCTCACATTGGTTCATTCTGGTGTGGAGACTTTCAGTGGAGCTTTTCATGTCCTGGAAATCTATTTGCATCTGTTTTATGGATTCCATTTGTTTCTTTTGTTAGGATTCCATCATGTTCTTCAGTGCCTCTCTAGATTTATTAGTCATGTCTTGCACTAGGGGCACAATTTCTCCTGTTATCTGAGAAATTATTTCTGGTTTCATTTTTTCCAGATCCCCTTTTGTTGTCAGTTCAGTGGGTCCAGGTGGTTTAGTATCAGAGTGTTCCATCTCATTTCCCTTTGGGCTTTCTGTAGGTGATGTGGAAGACTGGTTTTGAGACTTATTTACATATTTTCTCATTTCAATTGTGGTGGGGGGCTGTTAGCGCCTGCACAGATCACCTCCTCTGAGCCGGGAGAGGTGGGACAGGGGCCCGGAGCAGCCGTAGGGATGGTTACCCAAAAGCCCTTTCCTGTGGGCTGGGAGCAGCGGGAGGGATGGTGGCTCGGAAGCCCCTTCCTCTGGACCAGGAGCAGTGGGATGGTGGCCCAGAAGCCCCTTCCTCTGGGCCAGGAGCAGCGGGACAGAAGGTGGCCCAAAAGCCCTTTCCTCTGGGCTGGGAGCAGCGGGAGGGATGGTGACTGGGAAGCCCCTTCCTCTGGACCAGGAGCAGTGGGACGACAGCTCAGAAACCTCTACCTCTGGGCCGGGAACAGTGGGACTCAGTACCTTGGTCTGGTGGTCTGGTGTCCTCTGTGTCTTTGTAGTGTGGAATCAGGTGGCTGCCTGTCTGCAGCGGGGTGATTAGGTGTCTTATGCACCACTCAGAACCTCGGTAGGGCATGTACAGACCTGCCTGCCTGCAGCGGGCTGATTTGATGTGTGTTCCATGTGACTGGGGACCTCGGTAGGGTGTGGGCAGACCTGCCTGTCTGCAGCAGGCTGATTTGGGGTCTTCTGTGCCCTACCTCTGGGCTGGGAACAGTGGGACTCAGTACCTTGGTCTGGTGGTCTGGTGTCCTCTGCGTCTTTGTAGTGTGGAATCAGGTGGCTGCCTGTCTGCAGCGGGGTGATTCGATGTCTTATGCACGACTCAGTACCTCGTTAGGGTGTGTACAGACCTGCCTCTCTGCAGCGGGGGGCTGATTCGGCGTGTTCTGTGAGACTCAGGACCTCGGTAGGGCATGGGCAGACCTGCCTGTCTGCAGCGGGGTGATTAGGCGTCTCCCGTGCGACTCAGGACCTTGCTAGGTCGTGCACAGACCTGGGGGTCTGCAGCGGGCTGATTCGGCATGTTCTGTGCGACTCAGGACCTCGGTAGTGCATGGGCAGACCTGCCTGTCTGCAGCGGGCTGATTCGGCCTGTGTTCCACATGACTGGGGACCTCGGTAGGGTGTCAACTCTATTAATTTTTAAAAGCCTCATCTGTAGATCAAGACTTGAATTGTTGGATACTTCTCCCCTCCATATTCTTTGTTCTGTTTCGGAAACTTTTATTGTTAAGATTTAGCCCTTCTAAACAGCTATTCTTTCCTTTTTTCCCCCTTTTTGACATTTTGTGTTGATTTTTAAGATACTCAAGTTTACATCCCATTCATTATAGAGGATTTTCACTTGAACATTCATAATACCAATTTTTCAATATCCGGGAGCTCTTCTGTTATTCTGAATGTTATTGTCATCCTCCTTTCCCTCTTTATTTTATCTGTGTAATCCTTTAGGATTGTAAAGGTTTCTTCAATTTTTGACACCATCCTTGTTTCCTCCAGCTTTTTGTAACTGAATGTTGGTTATATTTAGAGGATTGTTAACTATTGCTCAGTTACTTCAGCTGCATAATATTGGAGCTTGTGCTTTATACAGACTCATCTTGCCTGCATCTTGCACTTCAGGAACATATGTATTATAACTATTGGGTTCTTCAGTGCATATTGACTGTCTTCTGGATTTCTTTACTTCTTGTTTAGGTTTCAGTTTAATGAATTATCTTTTCAACCTTAAGAACTGTTGGACAGCTCCTATATCAGTGGTGGCAAACCTATTGCACGTGTGTCATTTTTCTTTTAAGATAAAAGATGTTAATGTATGAGTTGTTTTTTTCTGAACTAAAGCCTTGGAATTCAGGTTTAATTGCAGTGTTGCCACTTTGTGATAAGTAAGTGGGTTTTGGAGTACCATTTGGGCACTTGTCTGTGAAGTGTTCACCATCACTGTCCTGTATTTACACTCTACCCTTATGTGTTGATTCTCTTAATCTCTTTAGTTGTATGTAGGTAGAAACAGATAAATGAGTGTGTTCAATCACATATTAAATCAGAAGTAGCTTTTAACAGCTGTGTAATAAAGTAAATTCCCAGTGAGAATCTCACAGTTTTGTGAAACTGTCCAAGCTAAGACTGGGAAAGAGTTATCATTGTGTATCTATTACTTAAACCTTGTAGGCAGACATTTCTTTGAAAGAACATTACTTGTTTATACTTCAATATAGGAAAACATCTTTGAGTTTTATTGGAAGGTGAAAAGCACCCCCCAGTGATTCTTGAAGCTAGTTTGGAATATTAGGTGGTATGTAATTCTTACTGTTATTAAGCATACATAATGTTTCTTATATGCAATGGATACCATAACAGTAGTCTTAATAAAAAACTTATTTACTCAAAGAAAAGAATCTTTCAGGAAACCAAGATAGCAAGGAGAAAGACATCTTAGGCATCTGTACAATGGATACTGCACCATCTCAGGATGTCATATGCTGGCTTAACTTTGATGGACCCCCAAGTATCAGAGGAGCATTTCCTCTTACTATTCTGTTTGAAAGGCTCTTGAACAGTCCCATCATTTCTTTCAAGTTTTTGCTCAAAACTCACTTTCTCAGGGAGGTAGTCCTTCCTTGAAGACGATCTAAAATTCCCATCCTTTCTGGTTCCAGTCTTCAACTCCTTGACCCCTATCACTGTCTCACCTTCTATGTCTCTACTTATTGGCCATGTTTATTTTTTCAGCCCTCCTTAAATATGAGTTCCACCAGGGCAGAGACTTCTGTTCATTTTATTGACTGCTGATTCCCCTTGCCTAGAGTAGTGCCTGGCGAAAAAAGGGGTGCTCATGAATATTAATTGGACTTTCATCACTCTTTCAGCTGTTTCATGTATTCCTTTGATAATCTTTGAAGAGACTAAGGATTTGCCACACCAAAATGCACAGCATCTATTATGTTAGACTGCAGAAATGATTTTTACTTTTCTTAGTGGTGACAAGAATGGTCTCACCCAGTTTCTTTGTGTTTTGGTTTCTTCATCTATCCAAATTGGATAATAGTGGTACCTAGATGAGCAAATTGCTGAGAGTACTAAATGAATTAATACATGTAACAGGCTTAGCATAGTACTGACAAGTAATAAGTGTAATTATGTGTTTTCTGTTATCATTATAATCGTTACTATTGTGCAACACCATTTGGACACATAAATAAAAAAGTAAAAAAATTTCTGCCCATGTCTAGTATCTTCTAGTGAAGTAAGACAGACAATAAATATGGTGACTACATAAATGACAATGACTCTTAAGTATTTCAGGTTGGAGAAGTTGCCCTTACTCAGGAGGGTGGAGCATTAGGACAACCATACAAAGTTTCACTGGTGTTGATCACATTCTTAGTTCCATGGTGGGTTTGTAATTGTTTGTTCTACCATTATGCTTCCTAATATGTATATGTTATATATATTTTGTGTGCTTTAAATACTTATTTTAAAAAACGTTTTTGCCCCGAGCATATTTCAGTGTTTAAACAAGTTAATCATTCATTTAATCTAGCTTTCCTGCTTAGGTAAGAAACTTGGTTTTTAAAAATATCTAATATAACCTAATTGATATCTCTTCTTGTCATCTAATTTACTAAAGGCAAAGCTTTATAATTCTTTTTTTACTTACAATATATATTTGGAGTATTTAGATGTATATAATGTGTGCAGAATTAACCTAATTTAATGTAAGTAACAGCTGATGGGACCATCTTTATGGCCTTTGCAAAACATCTTGGAGTTTTTTTGGTGTTTTTAGTACCGGGGATCGAACTCAGGACCTTGCACTTGTGAGGCAGGCACAGTGCCACTGAGCCCGGTCCAACATCTTGTTTTGTTTAAAATAATGTTAATGAATTTTTAAATACACACATTTAATTTGTTTAATGGAACAACAGATTTAATTTTCTGTATATCTGACTAAAATAATTATTTCATGTTCTAACTTTACCTTCAAACAAGTTACAAAATCTTTAAGTATAATTAAAGCATACTCAATTAAAATTATTTCTTTTTATTCAAGCGCAAGTCTTAATATCTGATGAATCAGTACATTTTAGACAGTGGTCCCCAACCTTTTTAGCATCCAGGACCAGTTTCATGGAAGACAATTTTTCTATGGATGGGGAATGGAAGAGGGGAGGGAGTTTCAAGATAATTCAAGTACATTACATTTATTGTATACATCTGTCATTATTACATTATAATATATGACGAAATATATGAATTATATAACTCAGCATAACACAAAATCAGTGGGATCCTTGAGCTTATTTTCCTGAAACTATACAGTCTCATTTGGGGTGATGAAAGACACTGACACCCATAATGTGTTGCTTATTTCCAGTGTACTTGGTAATCTCACTTTGGTTGTGATTACTGCAGAAAACCTTGATGTACAAAGATAGGGTATTGGAAATGCAAGTAGGCTTTTTAGTGCTTTTGTGGCAATCTCAGGATATTCTGCCTTGACTTTAACTCAGAATATATAAAAATTTGAAGTTGTCTCAAACATACTTTTAAGGCCACCATCATTTGTGATCTTAAGCAGTTGATGTTGTTTTAGCACAGACAAAGTCAATTTACCTGAGAGGTCTACAAATGGGTCGCAGATTCATTTCTTCCCAGTTTGCAGTATTTTGTGGTTCAAAAGTAATGCACAAACTTTTGAAAGTTCAAATAGGTAATCATAAACTAGCTGGGGAAAAGAAGACCTCTCAGTCTCTTTCAAAATCTCTGCTGATGTTTAAAATGTCAGACATCCCAGTGTTCATTCAGTACCTCCATTATTCCAGTTTGGCTTTGAGGACAGCCACTTTATCTGCTGTCTTAAACATAGTTGTCATTCTCCCCTGAAGTGACACATTGAGTTTGTTGAGCAAGTTGAGTATGTCACTGGAGTAAGCAAATTTTATAACCATTCTGTGTCACTGAACTGTGCTGCTAGTGGTGACTATTTTTCTAAAAGAAATTGCTGGAGCAGTTCTCATAACTCAAAAACTATCCTAGCCAGTGATCTGCCTTTAGAAAGCTATCTCACTTCTGTGTATAAGAGAAGATGTGTGTTCTGTGTTCATCTCTCCACAGAGCTGCACAAACAGATGTTTTAAGGGTATGTGCTTTAATATGGTTGATAATTTTAATCACACCATGCAAGACATTGTTAGGTTCAAGTAACCTTTTTTGGCTAGCCAGCATTTCTCTGTGGATGATAGTGTATAGACTCATGTTCAGAAGCTACCTCTTTGACCCTAGTGTGAAACAAGAAGGCTGTGAAGTCATGGTGACTGCTCTGTGGATCCATATTATTGACACAAAATGACCAGTTCACTTTTTCTGATAGGTAATCATTCAAAGACTTGAATAGTTCTACAGCTGTGGTGCTCGTTAGCAACACAAGTGCAAATAACATATTCTTGGGCACATCTTCCTGAAAAAGTATTACACAAAAATAAGCATTGTTACCTTGTTAACATCCATAGACTTGTCAGCTTGGTTTATGTACCATGGTGACTCATTAATTCTAACAACTAACTGTGCTTCAGTATACTCTGCTATTTTATGAATTCACCTAGTTATGGTGCTAGCCAGAAAAGGAACATGTGCCACCTTTTTAACTATAACCACCTCTAAAAGTTCATGACAAATGTCCTTAGCAGCAGGCATGATTAACTCTTCACCAGTAGTAAAGGGCTTCTTAGCTTTAGCAATGTGGTAAATCACTAAGATGATGCTCTCAGTGTGGACATATTTGATGAAGTGGTAGCCATCAGTATTACTTCTGGGATTTGTGTTCACATTCTTTTCTCTTGAAAAATTCCAAAGGCTTGTCTTTTAATGCAGGGTGCTTAGTCTCCATGTGGTGAAGCAGTTTTGAAGGTTTCATGGCTTCATTGGTTAGCTGGTTCCCACATTATACAAAACAGGCTTAAAGAATGTGTATTACCTCTTGCAATGAATCTGTAATTTAAGTGGACTCTTGATATTTTCTTTTAAATACAACCTTCTTTTTCTTGGCAGTCTTGGAGCTCCTGTCTCATCACTGGGTCTTTCTGTTTCAAAGGAGCTCTCCAGTGTTTGTTTTTCACTCATTTTGGCTAGGATTAGCCTGTGGGCTTACCAGAACTGACTGAGACAAGTACGCCGTGCAGGAAAAAGGCACAGGCAGAAGTAGTAAGTAAAATAATGGGCATGCCAGGTGCAGACTAAAATAATTGTTGGATTCTGACTTACAGCTTACCATTAGATGCAGCTATACATTGAAGTATTCACTTGCCACTATAAAGCCTACCACTAGATGCAGCTTAATTGTCAATTGCTACTCACTGTTAGGGTTTTGATACAAGCCTGCAAGCAGTTGATTTATTATGATTTCTGTGCAGTCAAACCTCTCTGCTAATGTTACTCTGTATTTACAGCCACTCCCCAGCACTATCATCACTGTCTCAGCTCCACCTCAGATCATCAGGCATTAGATACTTACAAGGAGCACACAACCTAGATCCCTTACATGGGCACTTCACAGAAGAGTTTGTGCTTCTATGAGAATCTAATGCCCCTACTGATCTGACAGGAGGTGGAATTCAGGCAGTAATGTAGGTTATGGGGAATGGCTGTTAATACAGATGAAGCTTCATCACCTCCTCCTGTTGTGTGGCCCAGTTCCTAACCTCTAGTTTAAAATATTAATTGTCCGAAAGTGTCTAACAATAATGACTATAAGTGATATTCACTATTGTAAGAACAAGTATCCTTTTTTATTAAACTGATTGAATAGTGCATCTTCGGGATGTCTAGAAACTGCTCACCTTTTGGTTCTGGTTGATAGTTGAGCCATGCTCTGCCAAAGCCTCCTGGCTTGAATTTTGATCTTGATTCTGCCATTTATTAGGCATCTTGTCTCCTTGAGTCCATTGCTTGACCATTCTAACCCTCAGCTTTTAAACTTTTTTTTTTTTTCAGGGTGTCTGTTGTTTATGTTAAAGCAGATTTTCCTAACATATTGAACTAAACTGCAGAGTGGCCCGTATAGTAGCGACAGCAGTCTTTGGTTTCAAAGGGAAGGGATGGGTGCTCACTAGGACTCTGGTATCTGATAGATCCGCACATCTACTCCATTAGTATGAATCATTTAAACTTTAAAATAAAGTTAAATATACCTCAGAGTTGTGAGAATTAAATAAAATAATACATGGCCAGCTTATTGAGAAGTTTTAATATTTCAGAGGTATGACTCTACAATCATTTCTTTTTCTGATAATTACCACCAACTTTGGCATTTGGAAGCTTTTCCTTTTTTACTATATAATGGAGCTGCTTCATAGTATCTCAGCTAATTCTATAACTTTTCAGATACCTCTGGTTATTCAAACAGCCTCATTTTAGTTCTTAAGATGTAGTGCTATTATTTAACAACTTTTTCATATCATATTTGCTTCAAAGCTCTCCTCCTGGGCCAGTGCAGAGTAAACTTGTCTCTAGCGTTTTGGAGTAGAGATGGGAGGACCTACTCTGTTCCATGTCTGTTTGCCTCCTGCTCCCTTTCATAGATGAGTTCCCTTGAAGTGACCTGGGAGTCAGAAGAGGGGACAGACAGCCCTTGATGAGCTTACCGTCCTCTCTGTGGTCAACTACAGCCATTCCTTGACCTCAGGTCCTGTGGTTGCCCCAGTAGGCACCCCATGTAACTCACTGAAGTCTTATCAGTCCCTTCCATCACACAGCCTCATCTAGGGTTGGCCTTCAGTTGATAGCTTTATGACACATTCTTCTGCATCTCCCTTCAGGACTGTTAGTCTCTGATTTCATCAGGGAGAATGAGCCTTTCATAACTTGTTTTATTTCTTCTGATAATTCCCAGTAATCATTATGCCCTGTTGAGTCCCTTTTGCCCTCCTGGTAACATTCCTTACCATCATGTCAACCCATTTTTCACACTTTCCAGTACATTTTGATCATTTTAATAGTCAATGACTGCCAGGCATGGTGGCATACACCTGCAATCCCAGCACTCAGGAGGCTGAGGCAGGAGGATCACTGGGAGTTCAAGGCCAACCTGGGCTACATAGTGAATTCAAGGCCAGGATGAACTGCATAGTGAGACCCTGTCTCAAACAAACAAAAAAACAGTAACAGGTTTTTTTTTTGTTTTTTTTTTAACTCAGTTCTTTTCATTGTGGAATTTGATTCTCATGTTAAGTTCAAAGCTCTCTTCTCTGCCTGCTCTTCTCAATCGAGATCCTACTCCCTGGAGTAGGGGCCTGTTTGGCTCTCACATGCTTTCCCTCCCTCTTCTCAATGAATAATGTGCTAGTTAGTGTTGGGGGTCAGAAGAACATTAGTGGATATTGCTATGTACCCATGCCTCAGAGTTCTGCTTCTCTGTGTTGGCTGTAGTTCTGCCTGCCTCTGGCTGGCCTTTCACTCTTTTGTGAGGCCACTGTCCCCATGTTGCTTTCTCTGGAGTATCCTTTACGTAGCCTGGTATTGGAGATCTGATCTCATCTCTCCATTCCCCACTTCCTCTGCTGCTAAAGTATGTCTTTGGTCTTGGCCTCCTCATCCAGAAGGCTACTCTCCCAGAATTCTTGAAAAATGGCTCAAGCCCACCTAACCTTCCATGATGCCCATAAGACACAGAAAACTCAAGTGTCTTTGTTGTACTGAAATGGCCCCCTCAATGGCATGTGACCTCTCTGCTCCACCATCTCTTTGCCATATGCATTCCTGAGGAATTTCATTTACTCATGGATTTATTGCTACCTTACAACTTTCAGGCATTCTTCTGATACTTGATCTTTCTTAAGTTCCAAAACCATATTTCCCACTGCCTAGTGGGCCTAGTCAGTATCATTACTTACAACCAGAATCTTTCTCAGCTCCAGCATTGTTTGGTTAATGGCATCATCTGCCACCATTCATGTAATCCACAAACCTGGATGTCTTCTTGCCTCCTTTATTTCCTGCAGGCCAGTCCTGTCGGTTCTATATCCTGAATATCCCTTCCTTCGTCATTCCCTTCCTTTAAGCCTCACTTCCATTTCTTGATATCTTATAGATTGTGGTCAGAGTGACCTTGCTAAAACACAAATCCCATTGCATCCCTAGTTTGCTGAACACCCTCTTGTGTAGGCTCTATTGCCCTCAGTCCAAATCAGTAGGCTGCTGCATGAACAGGCTTTATTTAGCCTGGCCATTCTCTTACTATGGATTATATTCATCCTTCTTTTTTTCTTATAGTACAACCAGACAACTCCTACTTGTTTTTCAAGGCCCAAGGGAAGATCTTCTGCTCTTGGAAGCATCCTTGGCTTCTTTCTGCTACCATCATTCTTTATGTATAACAAATTATACGAGATGTCACAGAACACAGCCTGCTTTCCTTCTTTATAAGTGAGTACCATTTTCTGTGGTCCACTTTGACCCCCTCTGACCCTTTTAACAACTCCTAAGGGCTGTACAAAGTACTTTCAGGGCCTTGACAGCACAGTTTACAAATCCTTCTTATATACTTCCCCATGGTCATGTGCCTTTCAACAAGTGTGTGTCTGTTTCTGTGGGGGAGCCTGCTCACTGCGAGGACTTCCTCCCAGGACCTGGAGAGGACCTTCTCAGACTGGAACTCGCTGACCCTGAAATGGACTTGAGGGCCAGTCGCCCTCCCTACTTCCTAAAAGCTGGATACAGTTCCCACCAAGAACTTACAGTCTCCACTCTAAACTAGGCCTAGAAACCTTGCACCAGGCTGCTGGCTCATACCACATGTTGTTCTCTGGTTTAGATCTCCAGTCTGCTACCTGGTTTCCTCATCTGTAAAATGGGCAACTTTAGATGATTACTCTGGTTCCATTGAGATTACTTGGGGGAATCTTCCTTTTATGATTTCTTTACCTTTCCAGCTCTAATATTTATTCTTTGGTTTACATCTCGGTATATGGACCTGTAATTTGTAATTTATGCTTCCAGAAAAGTATATTGAATGATAAGTTGTCTCTGTGTCCCATCCCACAAATAAGTAAATCTTAGACAAAACACATAATGGCTTTGAACCCCCATTTCTAAACCTATAGAGTAATGCTATTAGAATTAACTGATCTCTAAAATTTTATCTCTAAAATTCTAAATATATCAGACTTATCCCCAGGCATTATTTAAATCAGAGTGGGTATTCACAGAGGGCATAAAATAGAGCCATCTTTTCCAATTTTTAATGCTTACCTAAAACTAGTGCATTAGACATTCAGTAGCTATGTAATACCCTTGAATTTATGTTCACCTTTATAAATAAAACCGTTCCATTGAGCTTTCTCTGATTATTTTATGGTCACCAAGGGAATAGCTCTAATGGCTTCAAGTGGTTCTATGTACATAGAAAAAGTCTGGTTCCTCCCAGCTCTTGTTTCCATACTGCTTGTCATTGTCATTACTTCTGGAATTTTTCATAAATTAGCTTAAAGTAAATAATTATTAAAGTATAAAAAGAGCTCAGAGCACCTGTTTTCCATAGATATGCAAAAGTAAAATAGAAATAATACTCATTTTTGATAGACTTGAGTGATTTTCTTGAAATAGAAAGTCCTAATCAGGACAACTTTTCACTTTTTTTTTTTCTCCATTAACTTTATTGGTACATTTTAGGTATAAAATACAGTTACATTCATCACTGGGATCTTGTACCATTACATGAGTCTCTTGGTTCTTATTTTTTTTCCCCTTCTGTTGCCCTCCGTTCACCCCCTCCACCCTTCCCTATTTGCAAAGACCTTGTTTCCATTTTTTTCCTCTTCTCATATTTTTTCCTTTCCCTTTTTTCCCTTCCCATACCCCTCACAATTCCCCTGCTCTTTTAGACCTTTTCCTTCCTGTTACACAATATCAGTTATACATTTTTAAAATTACAATATTAAGATCTAGGAGACATTACCACAGATTTTACAGAATTTAAAAGGAAATAGAAAGCATATTACAAAAATCTGTTTTGAAATAAATTTGACAACTTCTAAGAAGTAACTTAGAAGACAAATTAATGAAACTAACTCTGGAGGAAATATAAAATTTGAATAGCACCTATTAAAGAAAGTATATTCCTAGCTTGAAAACTTACCTGTATGACAACAGCAGGCTTATAAACATTTTAACTGATAAATTATATCAAACATTTAAAGCAGAAAAAAGAAGGAACACTTCTCCCCTCATTTTAGGAACTCAACATTGCGCTAATCCTAAAATTGGATAAAGATAATAGAAGAAAAAAGTATGAACATAGATAGAAATTTGTTTAACAAAACAAACTCTTAGAAGTCAGATCTGGTGGTATGTAGAAAGTGGTTTTATTATAGGGATGGCAGTGTTGGTTCAGCATTGGAAGATCCACCCCCAAAAGTCATCATTTTAACAGAGGAAAGGAGAAAGCCATATGATCCTGTCACTAGTTGGAGAAAAAGTATTGGACTAAATTCTACAGCTGTTCATGGTAAAAGCTATCAGGAGACTCGAAGTAGAACAGAACCTTCTCAACAGATTAAAGACATGTCCTCCATACCTCCAGCGAGAACACCTTATATGAATGGAGAAGATACAATGCTTTCTCCTTAAGGTGGGGAACAAGGGCAGATATGCTTACTCTTTATCTGTCCATTAAACTTTGAAACCTAGGCCCGCCAAAATAGTCTGGCAATAAAATGACACAATTACGGTAGGATTGGCAAGGTAGAAGCAAAATCTTTATATGTAGACAAAATGATCATCTACAGAGAAAATACTAAGAAATCTCTAGGAGCCCCTAGAACTTGTACTTGAATTTATCAGGATTAGAAAACACAAGGTATATATAAAAATTCAGGTCTATGTATACTTGATATAAATGAAGAACTGGATATTGAAATTTAAAGTTATGTAGGAGTACAAAGGACCCGGAGAAGCCAAAAACAAAAACAAAAACAGTGTTGGAAGACGTTTAGCACCCAATTTTAAGACTTCTTCTAAAGCTACAATAATCAAGGCAGTGTTGGTGTAAGGAAAGACATATAGATCATTTGAATAAAACAGAATCTAGAAATAGAACCACACATATATGGTCCACTGAGTTTTGAAAGATTATTTAACATTAGCATTTTATAGAATATAAACTCAATTCAAGAGCCGAGGAAGAAGAGATAGTGTCTTCAGCAAAGGGCACTAGAACACCTGGTATCCCTATATAAAAATTTAATCTCAACCCTTTTCTTCCATACATGAAAATAACTTGAATGAATCTATGAATCTAAATAAGAAAGCCTAAAAGTATAAAACTTTAAGGAGAAATTATAAGGGAAAATATTTATGAATTCAGGGTAGGCAAGAACTACCTAGGATACAAAAAACATGATGTATAAAAGAAAAAAAATTGATAAATGAGATTCCATCAAAATTTAGAACTTTAAATGACATCATTAAAATGAAAAGTAGTCCTTAAACAGACCATATTTACAATGCATATAACCTATGAGCAGAATATATAAAGAATTCTTAGAGTTCATTAATAGACAACCCAATTAAAAAGTAGACATAAGAAGATGATAAATAGCCAGTATAGCACAAGGAATGGTGTGCAACTCTAGAATCAGAAAAATACTAATCAGTACAATAATAAGATTGAATTATACACTCATTAGGGAGATGAAGTCAAAAGTTTTAAAATCCTTGTCATGACTTTTTCTTTTTGTTGGATTCCCCCCCTTTGCATTTAATTTGTCACACCCAATGGTTTAATTCTGCTGGGTTTCCTGGGGTTGTGATCCTCATTGTCTTTTCCTAGGGTATTGCCTAAAATTTTTTGGAGTGCTGGTTTGGTATTCATGAAGTTCCTAAGGTTCTCTTTATCATGAAAGTATCTTATTTCTCCATCAATTTTGAAAGATAGTTTTGCAGGTTATATCAATCTGGGTTGGAGGCTGTTTTCCTTTAGGGCTTGAAATATATCACTCTAAGCTCTTCTTGCCTTGAGGGTTTGCATTGAGAAGTCTGCTGTGATTCTGATGGGTTTTTCTTTGTATGTGATTTGTTTCTTTTCTCTCACTGCTTGTAGAATTTTGTTCTTCTGTTGGGTTTCTGGAATCCTAACTATTATATGCCTATGTGTAGATTTTTATTGATCAAGGCTAGCTGGAGTCCTATATGCCTTACCTATCTGTATGTCAAGTTCTTTTCCCCTCCTTGGGAAGTTTTCTGCCATCACTTCTGTGAAGAGTTTTTTTATGTCATCTGCACTCTCTCTTCTTTCCTCACTAACCCCAATCAGTCTTATGTTATTCTTCTTTGCATCATCTAGCAGCTGCTGGATTGATTTCTCATGTTCCCTCACAATTTTAAAGCAATTTTTCTTTTCCTCCTCACTAATTGCAACCTTATCTTCTATATCTGAAATTCTATCCTCACACTGGTTCATTCTGCTGTGCAGACTTTCGATGGAGTTTTTAATCTCTTGGAAATCTGTTTGTATCTGTTTTATGGATTCCATTTGTTTCCTATGTTGGGATTCCATCATATTCCTCAGAACCTCTATTTTTTTATCTGTATCCTCTCTAGATTTATTAATCATGCCTTGCACCATGAGCACAATCTTTGCTGTTATCTGAGTAATTATTTCTGATTTCATTTTTGCCAGATCCTCTTTTGTTGCCAGTTCAGAGAGTCCAGGTGGTTGAGTATCAGAGTGTTCCATCTCATTTCCCTTTGGGGTTGCTGTAGGTGATCTGGAAGTCTGTTTTTGAGGCTTGCTTATGTGTCTTCTCATTTCCACAGGGTGGGGGGTGCTTCTGGTGCCCACGCGGCTCACCTTCTCTCCCCTACCAGCTTGGGATGGCAGCAGGGGAGCTTCCTTCCAGGTGCTGGGACCGGCTCAGCTTCTCTGCCCTAGAAGCTTGGGATGGCAGTGGGGGAGCTTCCTTCCGGGTGCTGGGACTGGCTGAGCTTCACTGCCCTAGGAGCCTGGGATGGAGGCGGGGAGCTTCCTTCCGGGTGTTGGGACCAGCTGAGCTTCACTGCCCTAGGAGCCTGGGATGGAGGCGGGGAAGCTTCCTTCCAGGGGCTGGGACCCGCTCACCTTCTTGGCCCTAGGAGCCTGGGATGGCAGCGGGGGAGCTTCCTTCCGGGTCCTGGGACAGGTCACCTTCTTGGACCTAGGAGCCTGGGATCAACTTTTCACTTCTTTAGATGTTTTACGTAGAATATCATTTGGCTTCTAAATCTGTGATGCCTTTTCTGTCCATGGCTCCTGATTTTCGTAATCTATCACTATTTAGTACAAGTGGTATTTATGTAGAAATTTGGCTTCAAAATGATTATTTCCATGAAGGAGGAAATTTTTTAAAAAGTTAACCATTTGAATCCTGGTGCTTAAAGGCATTGAGAGGCACTGAGGAGAATTGCTTCTCATCTCTTGCCCTTTCCTGCAGAACTCCCACTGCAGCTGCAACTCTCAAATAAAGTCTTCCTGACCGTCTGTGAAACTTGGGGAGTGGTGTATGTGTACATGTGGATCTTTCAGCGTGTGCGTATTCTTTTAGAATTAGAGTTGTGTTAAATAAGAAAAAGAAAAAATGAGTATATATGCAGACAGATATGGTAGAAGTACAAATTGTTTCTGAAATTGTAATAAGTTAGAAATAATCATAAATGTTCAGGGAGATAAATACAGAAAAAGAATATTTACAGAGAACCTTATTACTATATATAGGTCTATAAATAAATGCAAGATTAAATTTATTAGCATTTTTGTTAAGGCTTAAAAATTCTCACACTTAAAATGGGTTTTCTTTTACAAATATTTTACCACTAATACAGAATTTATGGAACCAGTATTATCAATACATCTGAGTTAGTTCTTTTTTAAGATCAATCACTAAACCTAATAGCTTTAACCATGAAGCAAATTATAGTTTAAAATTCAAGTCCAGTAATTTATTTCATATGATCATAAAAAACTAATTGGTTATAAAATAGGTATTATCAGATTTTTGTCAATGAATAAATTCATACCTTTTTATATCTTTAGTAGGCTTTTATTTGTGCTTTCACTTACAGTGTTTTAAATGAAAACAATATATGTACCCATATCTAAAGTAGTTAAATTAGTAGAAACAGAAAGTAGAATGATGGTTATCAGAGGATGGGAGAAGATAGAAATGAGTAGTTGTTTTTTTCTTTATTTTTTAAAATTAATTTTATTGGTACATTTTAGGTATACAATATGACATGCATCATTGGAAATTTGCACCTTTACGTAATCTCTCTTGGTTCTTATTTTTTCCCCATTCCCCTGCCCTCCCTTCAACCCCTCCATCCCTGCTATGTACAAAGACTTTGTTTCCATTTTTTTCCTCTTCTTATATTAATTCCATTCCCTTCTTTCCTTTCTCCAGTCTCTCCCACTTCCTCTTCCCCTTTGGAACTTTTATTTCTATTTCACAGTATCTGTTATACCTTTTGATCCTTATTTACACTTTTCATTTCTCACTCCAGAGAAACTTCGGTATTAACACGTCTGTCCTATTTATTTCAGTTAAGAGTATGGCCTCAATGTGCATCCATTTAGCTATAAATGTCTCTAATTTCTCATTCTTTATGGCTGAATAGTACTCTATTTTAGAAAAAAGAAACACATTTTCTTCAGTCTCCAGTTGATGGACATTTGGGCCTTTTCCAAGATTTAGCTATCACAAATTGTGCTGCTATGAACATGGGTGCACATATATTGGTGTGGTATGATTTGTTAAATTCTTTTGAGAAGATACCCTGTATGGAAATAGCTGGGTCAAAAGGGAGCTCTAATCCTAGTTCTTTGAGGTATCTCCATACTGATTTCCACAGTGGTTGCACCAGTCTACACTCCCACCAACAGTGGAGCAGGGTTCCTTTTTCCCCACAGCCCCACCAGCATTTGTTATTGGTTGATTTCATGATAGCAGCCATTCTTTCTGGGATGAGGTGGAATCTCAGCATTGTTTTCATTTGCATCTCTCCAGTGACCAGTGATGTTAAACTTTTTTTCATATATTTATTTGCTATTCCTATTTCTTTGTCTGAGAAATGTCTGGTCATTTCAGATGCCTGTTTTTGGATTAGGGCTTTAAATCTGGGAGGTCTGATATTTAAAATTTTTTTAATATATTCTAGATAGTAGACCTTTATCTGAGGAACAGCTGGTGAAAATGTTTCCCACATTGTGGTTTGTCTCTTCACACTGTTGGTGGTTTCTCTTGCTGTGCAGAAGCTTTTTAATAAGAAGAGATCCCACTTGTTGATTCTTTGTGCTAGTTCAAGGGCAACTAAAGTTTTGTTCATGAAATCTTTTCCTACGCCAGTGTCTTCAAGAGTTCTACCTAACCTTCTTCCAGCTGGTTTAGTATTGTTTCTGTTTTAATATTTAGATCTTTAAACCATTTTGATTGTAGTTTAGTGCATGGCGAGAGATATAGGTCTAGTTTTAATCTTTGGCAAGTTGAAACCCAGTTTTTCCAGCACCATTTATTAAAGAGGCTATCTTTTCTCCAGTGAGGGTGTTTGGGTCCTTTATCGAAGATGAGATGGCTGAGTGTGTCTGGCATTGTTTCTGCATCTTCTAATGTGTTCCACTGGTCCTGAGGTCTGTTTCTTTGCCAGTACCATGCTGTTTTTATCCCAGTAGTTTTGTAGTCTAGTTTCAAGTTGGGGATTGTGATACCCCCTACCTTGTCTTTGTTGCCTAGAACTGCCTTTGCTATTCTAGGTCTCTTGTTCCAAATGAATATTTGGATTGTTTTCTCAAGGTCTGTGACTATGCTGCTGGAATTTCAATTGGGATGGTATTGAATCTACATAGCAGTTTTGGAAGTATGGCCATTTTCACTCTATTGGTTCTTCCTACCCAGAAGCAAGGGATGTCTTTTCATTTTCTGATATCCTCTTCAATCTCTTTTTTCAGAATGCTATAGTTTTCATGGAAAAGGTCTTTGATTTCTTTTGTTAGGTTGATTCCTAGATTTTTTGTTGTTTTCGATGCTATTGTGAAGGGGTTGTTTCTCCAGTTCCTCTTTGAGTGAATCTGTTTGTGTACAGGAAAGCTATTGACTTTTTTGTGTTGACCTTGTATCCAGCTACTCTACTGAATTTAGTTATTAAGTCTAGCAGACTTTTGGTGGAGTTCTTGGGGTCTTTTATATGGAGGTTCATGTCATCTGGAAATAATGACAATTTAACTTCTTGGTTTCCTATCTTTTTTCCTCTTATTTCTTTCTTTTGTGTAACTACTGTGGCTAATGTTTCCAAAACTATATTGAACAGAAGTGGTGATAATGGACATCCTTGTCTTGTTCCTGATTTTAGTGTGAAAGATTTCAGTTTTTGCCCATTTAGTATGATATTGGCTGTTGGTTTTTCATAGATGGCTTTTATCAGATTGAGGTAGAGACTGTCTATTCCAATTTTTTGTAGGGTTTTCATCATAAATGCATGTTGGATTTCATCAAATGCTTTTTCTGCATCTAATGAGATGATCATATGGTTTTTGTCCTTGGCTCTATTGATATAATGTATTACATTTATTGATTTGTGTATGTTAAACATCCCTGCATCCCTGGGGTGAATCCCACTTGGTCAGGCTGTATGATCTTCTTGATGATCTTCTGCATTCTGTTTGCCAGTATCTTATTAAGGATTTTTGCATCTATGTTCATTAGTAAGATTGGCCTATAGTTCTCCTTTTTGGGCTGGGTCTTTCTCTGCTTTGGGGATCAAGGTGATGCTTACTTCCAGGAATGAATTTGGGAGTATTGCTTCCCTTTCAATTTCATTGAAGAGTTTAAACAGCAGTGGCAATAGTTCTTCTCTAAATGTCTTGTAGAATTCAGCAGTAAAGCTTTCAGGGCCCTGGCTTTTCTTAGTTGGTAAGTTTTTAATTACA